>NW_027477478.1:0-70386 GCF_051020955.1 Megalopta genalis
ATGATTTAGCTTCAACAGCATGCGAAACAAACGAGTTAGCTTCAAATCCATGCGAAACACATGATTTAGCATCAAATAAATGCGAAGTAGAAGGCTGATCTTCGAATCCATGCGTAACAAATGGTTTAGCTTGAAATACTTGTGATATACATGATTTAGCTTCAACAGCATGCGAAACAAACGAGTTAGCTTCAAATCCATGCGAAACACATGATTTAGCTTCAAATCAATGCGAATTAGAAGGGTTATCTTGGAATCCATGCGAAACGTATGATATAGCTTCAAATACTTGTGATATACATGATTTAGCTTCAACAGCATGCGAAACAAACGAGTTAGCTTCAAGACCGAGCGAAACACATGATTTAGCCTCAAATCAATGCGAAGTAGACGGCTTAGCTTCGAATAAATGCGAAACAAATGGTTTAGCTTCAAATACTTGTGATATATAAGATTTAGCTTCAACAGCATGCGAAACAAACGAGTTAGCTTCAAATCCATGCGAAACACATGATTTAGCTTCAAATCAATGCGAAGTAGGAGGCTTATCTTCGATCCCATGCGATACAAATGGTTTAGCTTCAAATACTTGTGATATACATGATTTAGCTTCAACAGCATGCGAAACAAACGAGTTAGCTTCAAATCCATGCGAAACACATGATTTAGCATCAACTCAATGCGAAGTAGAAGGCTGATCTTCGAATCCATGCGTAACAAATGGTTTAGCTTCAAATACTTGTGATATACATGATTTAGCTTCAACAGCATGCGAAACAAACGAGTTAGCTTCAAATCCATGCGAAACACATGATTTAGCTTCAAATCAATGCGAAGTAGGATGCTTATCTTCGATCCCATGCGATACAAATGGTTTAGCTTCAAATACTTGTGATATACATGATTTAACTTCAACAGCATGCGAAACAAATGAGTTAGATTCAAATCCATGCGAAACACATGATTTAGCTTCAAATCAATGCGAAGTAGAAGGCTTATCTTCGAATCCATGCGAAACAACGGATTAGCTTCTTATACTTGTGATATACATGATTTAGCTTCAACAGCATGCGAAATAAACGAGTTAGATTCAAATCCATGCGAAACACATGATTTAGCTTCAAATCAATGCGAAGTAGAAGGGTTATCTTCGTATCGATGCGAAACAAATGGTTTAGCTGCAAATACTTGTGATATACGTGATTTAGCTTCAACTGTATGCGAAACAAACGAGTTAACTTCGAATCCATGCGAAACGAATAGTTTAGCTTCAAATACTTGTGATATACATGATTCAGCTTCAATTGCGTGCGAAACAACGAGTTACCTTTAAATCCATGCGAAAGACATGATTTAGATTAAAATCAATGCGAAGTAGAAGGCTTATCTTCGAATCCATGCGAAACGAATAGTTTAGCTTCAAATACTTGTGATCTACATGATTCAGCTTCAACTGCATGCGAAACAAACGAGTTAGCTTCAAATCCATGCGGAACACATGATGTAGCTCCAAACAATGCGAAGTAGGAGGGCTTATTTTCGATTCCATGCGATACAAATGGTTTAGCTTCAAATACTTGTGATATATATGATTTAGCTTCAACAGCATGCGAAACAAACGAGTTAGCTTCAAATCCATGCGAAACACATGATTTAGCATCAAATCAATGCTAAGTAGAAGGCTGATCTTCGAATCCATGCGTAACAAATGGTTTAGCTTCAAATACTTGTGATATACATGATTTAGCTTCAACAGCATGCGAAACAAACGAGTTAGCTTCAAATCCATGCGAAACACATGATTTAGCTTCAAATCAATGCGAATTAGAAGAGTTGTCTTCGGTTCCATGCGATACAAATGGTTCAGCTTCAAATATATGTGATGTACATGATTTAGCTTCAACAGCATGCGAAAAAAACGAGTTAGCTTCAAATCCATGCGAAACACATGATTTAGCATCAAATCAATGCGAAGTAGAAGGCTGATCTTCGAATCCATGCGTAACAAATGGTTTAGCTTCTAATACTTGTGATATACATGATTTAGCTTCAACAGCATGCGAAACAACGAGTTAGCTTCCAAATCCATGCGAAACACATGATTTAGCTTCAAATCAATGCGAATTAGAAGGGTTATCTTGGAATCCATGCGAAACGTATGATATAGCTTCAAATACTTGTGATATACATGATTTAGCTTCAACAGCATGCGAAACAAACGAGTTAGCTTCAAGACCGAGCGAAACACATGATTTAGCCTCAAATCAATGCGAAGTAGACGGCTTAGCTTCGAATAAATGCGAAACAAATGGTTTAGCTTCAAATACTTGTGATATATAAGATTTAGCTTCAACAGCATGCGAAACAAACGAGTTAGCTTCAAATCCATGCGAAAACACATGATTTAGCTTCAAATCAATGCGAAGTAGGAGGCTTATCTTCGATCCATGCGATACAAATGGTTTAGCTTCAAATACTTGTGATATACATGATTTAGCTTCAACAGCATGCGAAACAAACGAGTTAGCTTCAAATCCATGCGAAACACATGATTTAGCATCAACTCAATGCGAAGTAGAAGGCTGATCTTCGAATCCATGCGTAACAAATGGTTTTAGCTTCAAATACTTGTGATATACATGATTTAGCTTCAACAGCATGCGAAACAAACGAGTTAAGCTTCAAATCCATGCGAAACACATGATTTAGCTTCAAATCAATGCGAAGTAGGAGGCTTATCTTCGATCCCATGCGATACAAATGGTTTATCTTCAAATACTTGTGATATACATGATTTAGCTTCAACAGCATGCGAAACAAATGAGTTATATTCAAATCCAAGCGAAACACATGATTTATCTTTAAATCTATGCGAATTAGAAGGGTTATCTTGGAATCCATCCGAAACGTATGATATAGCTTCAAATACTTGTGATACACATGATTTAGCTTCAACAGCATGCGAAACAAACGAGTTAGCTTCAAATCCATGCGAAACACATGATTTAGCTTCAAATCAATGCGAAGTAGGATGCTTATCTTCGATCCCATGCGATACAAATGGTTTAGCTTCAAATACTTGTGATATACATGATTTAACTTCAACAGCATGCGAACAAAATGAGTTAGATTCAAATCCATGCGAAACACATGATTTAGCATCAAATCAATGCGAAGTAGAAGGCTGATCTTCGAATCAATGCGTAACAAATGGTTTAGCTGCAAATACTTGTGATATACATGATTTAGCTTCAACTGCATGCGAAACAAACGAGTTAGCTTCAAATCCATGCGAAACACATGATTTAGATTAAAATCAATGCGAAGTAGAAGGCTTATCTTCGAATCCATGCGAAGCAAATGGTTTAGCTTCAAATACTTGTGATATACATGATTTAGCTTCAACAGCATGCGAAACAAACGAGTTAGCTTCAAATCCATGCGAAACACATGATTTAGCATCAAATAAATGCGAAGTAGAAGGCTGATCTTCGAATCCATGCGTAACAAATGGTTTAGCTTGAAATACTTGTGATATACATGATTTAGCTTCAACAGCATGCGAAACAAACGAGTTAGCTTCAAATCCATGCGAAACACATGATTTAGCTTCAAATCAATGCGAATTAGAAGGGTTATCTTGGAATCCATGCGAAACGTATGATATAGCTTCAAATACTTGTGATATACATGATTTAGCTTCAACAGCATGCGAAACAAACGAGTTAGCTTCAAGACCGAGCGAAACACATGATTTAGCCTCAAATCAATGCGAAGTAGACGGCTTAGCTTCGAATAAATGCGAAACAAATGGTTTAGCTTCAAATACTTGTGATATATAAGATTTAGCTTCAACAGCATGCGAAACAAACGAGTTAGCTTCAAATCCATGCGAAACACATGATTTAGCTTCAAATCAATGCGAAGTAGGAGGCTTATCTTCGATCCCATGCGATACAAATGGTTTAGCTTCAAATACTTGTGATATACATGATTTAGCTTCAACAGCATGCGAAACAAACGAGTTAGCTTCAAATCCATGCGAAACACATGATTTAGCATCAACTCAATGCGAAGTAGAAGGCTGATCTTCGAATCCATGCGTAACAAATGGTTTAGCTTCAAATACTTGTGATATATATGATTTAGCTTCAACAGCATGCGAAACAAACGAGTTAGCTTCAAATCCATGCGAAACACATGATTTAGCTTCAAATCAATGCGAAGTAGGAGGCTTATCTTCGATCCCATGCGATACAAATGGTTTATCTTCAAATACTTGTGATATACATGATTTAGCTTCAACAGCATGCGAAACAAATGAGTTATATTCAAATCCAAGCGAAACACATGATTTATCTTTAAATCTATGCGAATTAGAAGGGTTATCTTGGAATCCATCCGAAACGTATGATATAGCTTCAAATACTTGTGATACACATGATTTAGCTTCAACAGCATGCGAAACAAACGAGTTAGCTTCAAAACCGAGCGAAACACATGATTTAGCCTCAAATCAATGCGAAGTAGGAGGCTTAGCATCGAATAAATGCGAAACAAATGGTTTAGCTTCAAATACTTGTGATATATATGATTTAGCTTCAACAGCATGTGAAACAAACGAGTTAGCTTCAAATCCATGCGAAACACATGATTTAGCTTCAAATCAATGCGAAGTAGGATGCTTATCTTCGATCCCATGCGATACAAATGGTTTAGCTTCAAATACTTGTGATATACATGATTTAACTTCAACAGCATGCGAAACAAATGAGTTAGATTCAAATCCATGCGAAACACATGATTTAGCTTCAAATCAATGCGAAGTAGAAGGCTTATCTTCGAATCCATGCGAAACAAACGGATTAGCTTCTTATACTTGTGATATACATGATTTAGCTTCAACAGCATGCGAAATAAACGAGTTAGATTCAAATCCATGCGAAACACATGATTTAGCTTCAAATCAATGCGAAGTAGAAGGGTTATCTTCGTATCGATGCGAAACAAATGGTTTAGCTGCAAATACTTGTGATATACGTGATTTAGCTTCAACTGTATGCGAAACAAATGAGTTAACTTCGAATCCATGCGAAACGAATAGTTTAGCTTCAAATACTTGTGATATACATGATTCAGCTTCAATTGCGTGCGAAACAAACGAGTTACCTTTAAATCCATGCGAAAGACATGATTTAGATTAAAATCAATGCGAAGTAGAAGGCTTATCTTCGAATCCATGCGAAACGAATAGTTTAGCTTCAAATACTTGTGATCTACATGATTCAGCTTCAACTGCATGCGAAACAAACGAGTTAGCTTCAAATCCATGCGGAACACATGATGTAGCTCCAAACAATGCGAAGTAGGAGGCTTATTTTCGATTCCATGCGATACAAATGGTTTAGCTTCAAATACTTGTGATATATATGATTTAGCTTCAACAGCATGCGAAGCAAACGAGTTAGCTTCAAATCCATGCGAAACACATGATTTAGGATCAAATCAATGCTAAGTAGAAGGCTGATCTTCGAATCCATGCGTAACAAATGGTTTAGCTTCAAATACTTGTGATATACATGATTTAGCTTCAACAGCATGCGAAACAAACGAGTTAGCTTCAAATCCATGCGAAACACATGATTTAGCTTCAAATCAATGCGAATTAGAAGAGTTGTCTTCGGTTCCATGCGATACAAATGGTTTAGCTTCAAATATATGTGATGTACATGATTTAGCTTCAACAGCATGCGAAAAAAACGAGTTAGCTTCAAATCCATGCGAAACACATGATTTAGCATCAAATCAATGCGAAGTAGAAGGCTGATCTTCGAATCCATGCGAAGCAAATGGTTTAGCTTCAAATACTTTTGATACACTTGAGTTAGCTTCAACAGCATGCGAAACAAACGAGTTAGCTTCAAATCCTTGCGAAACACATGATTTAGCATCAAATCAATGCGAAGTGGAAGACTTATCTTCGAATCCATGCGAAACAAATGGTTTAGATTGAAATACTTGTGATATATGATTTAGCTTCAACAGCATGCGAAACAAACGAGTTAGCTTCAAATCCATGCGAAACACATTATTTAGCTTCAAATCAATGCGAAGTAGAAGAGTTATCTTCGTATCGATGCGAAACAAATGGTTTAGCTGCAAATACTTGTGATATACGTGATTTAGCTTCAACTGTATACGAAACAAACGAGTTAACTTCGAATCCATGCGAAACGAATAGTTTAGCTTCAAATACTTGTGATATACATGATTCAGCTTCAACTGCATGCGAAACAAACGAGTTACCTTTAAATCCATGCGAAAGACATGATTTAGCCTCAAATCAATGTGAAGTAGAAGGCTTATCTTCGAATACATGCGAAACAAACGGATTAGCTTCTTATACTTGTGATATACATGATTTAGCTTCAACAGAATGCGAAATAAACGAGTTAGATTCAAATCCATGCGAAACACATGATTTAGCTTCAAATCAATGCGAAGTAGAAGGCTGATCTTCGAATCCATGCGTAACATATGGTTTAGCTGCAAATACTTGTGATTACATGATTTAGCTTCAACAGCATGCGAAATAAACGAGTTAGCTTCAAATCCATGCGAAACACATGATTTAGATTCAAATCAATGCGAATTAGAAGGGTTATCTTGGAATCCATGCGAAACGTATGATATAGCTTCTTATACTTGTGATATACATGATTTAGCTTCAACAGCATGCGAAATAAACGAGTTAGATTCAAATCCATGCGAAACACATTATTTAGCTTCAAATCAATGCGAAGTAGAAGGGTTATCTTCGTATCGATGCGAAACAAATGGTTTAGCTGCAAATACTTGTGATATACGTGATTTAGCTTCAACTGTATGCGAAACAAACGAGTTAACTTCGAATCCATGCGAAACGAATAGTTTAGCTTTAAATACTTGTGATATACATGATTCAGCTTCAACTGCATGCGAAACAAACGAGTTACCTTTAAATCCATGCGAAAGACATGATTTAGATTAAAATCAATGCGAAGTAGAAGGCTTATCTTCGAATCCATGCGAAACAAATGGTTTAGCTTCAAATTCTTGTGATATAAATGATTTAGCTACAACTGCATGCGAAAAAAACGAGTTAGCTTCAAAACCAAGCGAAACACATGATTTAGCCTCAAATCAATGCGAAGTAGAAGGCTTAGCTTCGAATAAATGCGAAACAAATGATTTAGCTTCAAATACTTGTGATATATATGATTTAGCTTCAACAGCATGCGATACAAACGAGTTAGCTTCAAATCCATGCGAAACACATGATTTAGCTTCAAATCAATGCGAAGTAGGAGGCTTATCTTCGATCCCATGCGATACAAATGGTTTAGCTTCAAATACTTGTGATATACATGATTTAGCTTCAACAGCATGCGAAACAAATGAGTTATATTCAAATCCAAGCGAAACACATGATTTATCTTCAAATCTATGCGAATTAGAAGGGTTATCTTGGAATCCATGCGAAACGTATGATATAGCTTCAAATACTTGTGATATACATGATTTAGCTTCAACAGCATGCGAAACAGACGAGTTAGATTCAAAACCGAGCGAAACACATGATTTAGCCTCAAATCAATGCGAAGTAGAAGGCTTAGCATCGAATAAATGCGAAACAAATGGTTTAGCTTCAAATACTTGTGATATATATGATTTAGCTACAACTGCATGCGAAAAAAACGAGTTAGCTTCAAAATCAAGCGAAACACATGATTTAGCCTCAAATCAATGCGAAGTAGAAGGCTTAGCTTCGAATAAATGCGAACCAAATGGTTTAGCTTCAAATACTTGTGATAAGCATGATTTAGCTTCAACTACTAGCGAAAAAAACGAGTTAGCTCCAAATCCAAGCGAAACACATGATTTAGCCTCAAATCAATGCGAATTAGAAGGGATATCTTCGAATCCATGCGAAACAAATGATATAGCTTCAAATACTTGTGATATACATGATTTAGCTTCAACAGCAACCGAAACAAACGAGTTAGAATCAAATCCATGCGAAACACATGATTTAGCTTCAAATCAATGCGAAGTAGAAGGCTTATCTTCGAATCCATGCGAAACAAACGGATTAGCTTCTTATACTTGTGATATACATGATTTAGCTTCAACAGAATGCGAAATAAACGAGTTAGATTCAAATCCATGCGAAACACATGATTTAGCTTCAAATCAATGCGAAGTAGAAGGCTGATCTTCGGATCCATGCGTAACAAATGGTTTAGCTGCAAATTCTTGTGATTACATGATTTAGCTTCAACAGCATGCGAAATAAACGAGTTAGCTTCAAATCCATGCGAAACACATTATTTAGATTCAAATCAATGCGAATTAGAAGGGTTATCTTGGAATCCATGCGAAACGTATGATATAGCTTCTTATACTTGTGATATACATGATTTAGCTTCAACAGCATGCGAAATAAACGAGTTAGATTCAAATCCATGCGAAACACATTATTTAGCTTCAAATCAATGCGAAGTAGAAGGGTTATCTTCGTATCGATGCGAAACAAATGGTTTAGCTGCAAATACTTGTGATATACGTGATTTAGCTTCAACTGTATGCGAAACAAACGAGTTAACTTCGAATCCATGCGAAACGAATAGTTTAGCTTCAAATACTTGTGATATACATGATTCAGCTTCAACTGCATGCGAAACAAACGAGTTACCTTTAAATCCATGCGAAAGACACGATTTAGATTAAAATCAATGCGAAGTAGAAGGCTTATCTTCGAATCCATGCGAAACAAATGGTTTAGCTTCAAATTCTTGTGATATAAATGATTTAGCTACAACTGCATGCGAAAAAAACGAGTTAGCTTCAAAACCAAGCGAAACACATGATTTAGCCTCAAATCAATGCGAAGTAGAAGGCTTAGCTTCGAATAAATGCGAAACAAATGGTTTAGCTTCAAATACTTGTGATATATATGATTTAGCTTCAACAGCATGCGATACAAACGAGTTAGCTTCAAATCCATGCGAAACACATGATTTAGCTTCAAATCAATGCGAAGTAGGAGGCTTATCTTCGATCCCATCCGATACAAATGGTTTAGCTTCTTATACTTGTGATATACATGATTTAGCTTCAACAGCATGCGAAACAAACGAGTTAGCTTCAAATCCATGCGAAACACATGATTTAGCATCAAATAAATGCGAAGTAGAAGGCTGATCTTCGAATCCATGCGTAACAAATGGTTTAGCTTGAAATACTTGTGATATACATGATTTAGCTTCAACAGCATGCGATACAAACGAGTTAGCTTCAAATCCATGCGAAACACATGATTTAGCTTCAAATCAATGCGAATTAGAAGGGTTATCTTGGAATCCATGCGAAACGTATGATATAGCTTCAAATACTTGTGATATACATGATTTAGCTTCAACAGCATGCGAAACAAACGAGTTAGCTTCAAGACCGAGCGAAACACATGATTTAGCCTCAAATCAATGCGAAGTAGAAGGCTTAGCATCGAATAAATGCGAAACAAATGGTTTAGCTTCAAATACTTGTGATATACATGATTTAGCTTCAACAGCATGCGAAACAAATGAGTTATATTCAAATCCAAGCGAAACACATGATTTATCTTCAAATGTATGCGAATTAGAAGGGTTATCTTGGAATCCATGCGGAACGTATGATATAGCTTCAAATACTTGTGATATACATGATTTAGCTTCAACAGCATGCGAAACAAACGAGTTAGCTTCAAATCCATGCGAAACACATGATTTAGCTTCAAATCAATGCGAAGTAGGAGGCTTATCTTCGATCCCATGCGATACAAATGGTTTAGCTTCAAATACTTGTGATATACATGATTTAGCTTCAACAGCATGCGAAACAAATGAGTTATATTCAAATCCAAGCGAATCACATGATTTATCTTCAAATCTATGCGAATTAGAAGGGTTATCTTGGAAACCATGCGGAACGTATGATATAGCTTCAAATACTTGTGATATACATGATTTAGCTTCAACAGCATGCGAAACAAACGAGTTAGCTTCAAAACCGAGCGAAACACATGATTTAGCCTCAAATCAATGCGAAGTAGAAGGCTTAGCATCGAATAAATGCGAAACAAATGGTTTAGCTTCAAATACTTGTGATATATATGATTTAGCTTCAACAGCATGCGAAACAAACGAGTTAGCTTCAAATCCATGCCAAACACATGATTTAGCATCAAATCAATGCGAAGTAGGAGGATGATCATCGAATCCATGCGAAGCAAGTGGTTTAGCTTCAAATACTTGTGATATACATGATTTAGCTTCAAAAGCATGCGAAACAAATGAGTTATCTTCAAATCCAAGCGAAACACATGATTTATCTTCAAGTCAATGCGATGTAGAAAGCTTGGCTTCAAAACCATGGGAATCAAATGGTTTAGCTTCAAATACTTGTGATATGCATGATTTAGCTTCAACTACTAGCGAAAAAAACGAGTTAGCTTCAAATCCAAGCGAAACACATGATTTAGCTTCAAATCAATGCGAATTAGAAGGGTTATCTTCGAATCCATGCGAAACAAATGATATAGCTTCAAATACTTGTGATATACATGATTTAGCTTCAACAGCATGCGAAACAAACGAGTTAGCTTCAAATCCATGCGAAACACATGATTTAGCATCAAATCAATGCGAAGTAGAAGGCTGATCTTCGAATCCATGCGTAACAAATGGTTTAGCTTCAAATACTTGTGATATACATGATTTAGCTTCAACAGCATGCGAAACAAACGAGTTAGCTTCAAATCCATGCGAAACACATGATTTAGCTTCAAATCAATGCGAATTAGAAGGGTTATCTTCGTATCGATGCGAAACAAATGCTTTAGCTGCAAATACTTGTGATATACGTGATTTAGCTTCAACTGTATGCGAAACAAACGAATTAACTTCGAATCCATGCGAAACGAATAGTTTAGCTTCATATACTTGTGATATACATGATTCAGCTTCAACTGCATGCGAAACAAACGAGTTACCTTTAAATCCATGCGAAAGACATGATTTAGATTAAAATCAATGCGAAGTAGAAGAGTTATCTTCGTATCGATGCGAAACAAATGGTTTAGCTGCAAATACTTGTGATATACGTGATTTAGCTTCAACTGTATACGAAACAAACGAGTTAACTTCGAATCCATGCGAAACGAATAGTTTAGCTTCAAATACTTGTGATATACATGATTCAGCTTCAACTGCATGCGAAACAAACGAGTTACCTTTAAATCCATGCGAAAGACATGATTTAGCCTCAAATCAATGTGAAGTAGAAGGCTTATCTTCGAATACATGCGAAACAAACGGATTAGCTTCTTATACTTGTGATATACATGATTTAGCTTCAACAGAATGCGAAATAAACGAGTTAGATTCAAATCCATGCGAAACACATGATTTAGCTTCAAATCAATGCGAAGTAGAAGGCTGATCTTCGAATCCATGCGTAACAAATGGTTTAGCTGCAAATACTTGTGATTACATGATTTAGCTTCAACAGCATGCGAAATAAACGAGTTAGCTTCAAATCCATGCGAAACACATGATTTAGATTCAAATCAATGCGAATTAGAAGGGTTATCTTGGAATCCATGCGAAACGTATGATATAGCTTCTTATACTTGTGATATACATGATTTAGCTTCAACAGCATGAGAATTAAACGAGTTAGATTCAAATCCATACGAAACACATGATTTAGCTTCAAATCAATGCGAAGTAGAAGGGTTATCTTCGTATCGATGCGAAACAAATGGTTTAGCTGCAAATACTTGTGATATACGTGATTTAGCTTCAACTGTATGCGAAACAAACGAGTTAACTTCGAATCCATGCGAAACGAATAGTTTAGCTTCAAATACTTGTGATATACATGATTCAGCTTCAACTGCATGCGAAACAAACGAGTTACCTTTAAATCCATGCGAAACACATGATTTAGCATCAAATCAATGCGAAGTAGGAGGCTTATCTTCGATCCCATGCGATACAAATGGTTTAGCTTCAAATACTTGTGATATACATGATTTAGCTTCAACAGCATGCGAAACAAATGAGTTATATTCAAATCCAAGCGAAACACATGATTTATCTTCAAATCTATGCGAATTAGAAGGGTTATCTTGGAATCCATGCGAAACGTATGATATAGCTTCAAATACTTGTGATATACATGATTTAGCTTCAACAGCATGCGAAACAAACGAGTTAGCTTCAAAACCGAGCGAAACACATGATTTAGCCTCAAATCAATGCGAAGTAGAAGGCTTAGCATCGAATAAATGCGAAACAAATGGTTTAGCTTCAAATACTTGTGATATATATGATTTAGCTACAACTGCATGCGAAAAAAACGAGTTAGCTTCAAAACCAAGCGAAACACATGATTTAGCCTCAAATCAATGCGAAGTAGAAGGCTTAGCTTCGAATAAATGCGAACCAAATGGTTTAGCTTCAAATACTTGTGATAAGCATGATTTAGCTTCAACTACTAGCGAAAAAAACGAGTTAGCTCCAAATCCAAGCGAAACACATGATTTAGCCTCAAATCAATGAGAATTAGAAGGGTTATCTTCGAATCCATGCGAAACAAATGATATAGCTTCAAATACTTGTGATATACATGATTTAGCTTCAACAGCAACCGAAACAAACGAGTTAGAATCAAATCCATGCGAAACACATGATTTAGCTTCAAATCAATGCGAAGTAGAAGGCTTATCTTCGAATCCATGCGAAACAAACGGATTAGCTTCTTATACTTGTGATATACATGATTTAGCTTCAACAGAATGCGAAATAAACGAGTTAGATTCAAATCCATGCGAAACACATGATTTAGCTTCAAATCAATGCGAAGTAGAAGGCTGATCTTCGGATCCATGCGTAACAAATGGTTTAGCTGCAAATACTTGTGATTACATGATTTAGCTTCAACAGCATGCGAAATAAACGAGTTAGCTTCAAATCCATGCGAAACACATTATTTAGATTCAAATCAATGCGAATTAGAAGGGTTATCTTGGAATCCATGCGAAACGTATGATATAGCTTCTTATACTTGTGATATACATGATTTAGCTTCAACAGCATGCGAATTAAACGAGTTAGATTCAAATCCATGCGAAACACATTATTTAGCTTCAAATCAATGCGAAGTAGAAGGGTTATCTTCGTATCGATGCGAAACAAATGGTTTAGCTGCAAAAACTTGTGATATACGTGATTTAGCTTCAACTGTATGCGAAACAAACGAGTTAACTTCGAATCCATGCGAAACGAATAGTTTAGCTTCAAATACTTGTGATATACATGATTCAGCTTCAACTGCATGCGAAACAAACGAGTTACCTTTAAATCCATGCGAAAGACATGATTTAGATTAAAATCAATGCCAAGTAGAAGGCTTATCTTCGAATCCATGCGAAACAAATGGTTTAGCTTCAAATTCTTGTGATATAAATGATTTAGCTACAACTGCATGCGAAAAAAACGAGTTAGCTTCAAAACCAAGCGAAACACATGATTTAGCCTCAAATCAATGCGAAGTAGAAGGCTTAGCTTCGAATAAATGCGAAACAAATGGTTTAGCTTCAAATACTTGTGATATATATGATTTAGCTTCAACAGCATGCGATACAAACGAGTTAGCTTCAAATCCATGCGAAACACATGATTTAGATTCAAATCAGTGCGAAGTAGGAGGCTTATCTTCGATCCCATCCGATACAAATGGTTTAGCTTCTTATACTTGTGATATACATGATTTAGCTTCAACAGCATGCGAAACAAACGAGTTAGCTTCAAATCCATGCGAAACACATGATTTAGCATCAAATAAATGCGAAGTAGAAGGCTGATCTTCGAATCCATGCGTAACAAATGGTTTAGCTTGAAATACTTGTGATATACATGATTTAGCTTCAACAGCATGCGAAACAAACGAGTTAGCTTCAAATCCATGCGAAACACATGATTTAGCTTCAAATCAATGCGAATTAGAAGGGTTATCTTGGAATCCACGCGAAACGTATGATATAGCTTCAAATACTTGTGATATACATGATTTAGCTTCAACAGCATGCGAAACAAACGAGTTAGCTTCAAGACCGAGCGAAACACATGATTTAGCCTCAAATCAATGCGAAGTAGAAGGCTTAGCTTCGAATAAATGCGAAACAAATGGTTTAGCTTCAAATACTTGTGATATACATGATTTAGCTTCAACAGCATGCGAAACAAATGAGTTATATTCAAATCCAAGCGAAACACATGATTTATCTTCAAATCTATGCGAATTAGAAGGGTTATCTTGGAATCCATGCGAAACGTATGATATAGCTTCAAATACTTGTGATATACATGATTTAGCTTCAACAGCATGCGAAACAGACGAGTTAGATTCAAAACCGAGCGAAACACATGATTTAGCCTCAAATCAATGCGAAGTAGAAGGCTTAGCATCGAATAAATGCGAAACAAATGGTTTAGCTTCAAATACTTGTGATATATATGATTTAGCTACAACTGCATGCGAAAAAAACGAGTTAGCTTCAAAACCAAGCGAAACACATGATTTAGCCTCAAATCAATGCGAAGTAGAAGGCTTAGCTTCGAATAAATGCGAACCAAATGGTTTAGCTTCAAATACTTGTGATAAGCATGATTTAGCTTCAACTACTAGCGAAAAAAACGAGTTAGCTCCAAATCCAAGGGAAACACATGATTTAGCCTCAAATCAATGCGAATTAGAAGGGTTATCTTCGAATCCATGCGAAACAAATGATATAGCTTCAATTACTTGTGATATACATGATTTAGCTTCAACAGCAACCGAAACAAACGAGTTAGAATCAAATCCATGCGAAACACATGATTTAGATTCAAATCAATGCGAAGTAGAAGGCTTATCTTCGAATCCATGCGAAACAAACGGATTAGCTTCTTATACTTGTGATATACATGATTTAGCTTCAACAGAATGCGAAATAAACGAGTTAGATTCAAATCCATGCGAAACACATGATTTAGCTTCAACAGCATGCGAAATAAACGAGTTAGCTTCAAATCCATGCGAAACACATTATTTAGATTCAAATCAATGCGAATTAGAAGGGTTATCTTGGAATCCATGCGAAACGTATGATATAGCTTCTTATACTTGTGATATACATGATTTAGATTCAACAGCATGCGAAATAAACGAGTTAGATTCAAATCCATGCGAAACACATTATTTAGCTTCAAATCAATGCGAAGTAGAAGGGTTATCTTCGTATCGATGCGAAATAAATGGTTTAGCTGCAAATACTTGTGATATACGTGATTTAGCTTCAACTGTATGCGAAACAAACGAGTTAGCTTCAAATCCATGCGAAACACATGATTTAGCTTCAAATCAATGCGAATTAGAAGGGTTATCTTGGAATCCATTCGAAACGTATGATATAGCTTCAAATACTTGTGATATACATGATTTAGCTTCAACAGCATGCGAAACAAACGAGTTAGCTTCAAGACCGAGCGAAACACATGATTTAGCCTCAAATCAATGCGAAGTAGAAGGCTTAGCTTCGAATAAATGCGAAACAAATGGTTTAGCTTCAAATACTTGTGATATATAAGATTTAGCTTCAACAGCATGCGAAACAAAAAAGTTAGCTTCAAATCCATGCGAAACACATGATTTAGCTTCAAATCAATGCGAAGTAGGAGGCTTATCTTCGATCCCATGCGATACAAATGGTTTAACTTCAAATACTTGTGATATACATGATTTAGCTTCAACAGCATGCGAAACAAACGAGTTAGCTTCAAATCCATGCGAAACACATGATTTAGCATCAACTCAATGCGAAGTAGAAGGCTGATCTTCGAATCCATGCGTAACAAATGGTTTAGCTTCAAATACTTGTGATATATATGATTTAGCTTCAACAGCATGCGAAACAAACGAGTTAGCTTCAAATTCATGCGAAACACATGATTTAGCTTCAAATCAATGCGAAGTAGGAGGCTTATCTTCGATCCCATGCGATACAAATGGTTTATCTTCAAATACTTGTGATATACATGATTTAGCTTCAACAGCATGCGAAACGAATGAGTTATATTCAAATCCAAGCGAAACACATGATTTATCTTTAAATCTATGCGAATTAGAAGGGTTATCTTGGAATCCATCCGAAACGTATGATATAGCTTCAAATACTTGTGATACACATGATTTAGCTTCAACAGCATGCGAAACAAACGAGTTAGCTTCAAAACCGAGCGAAACACATGATTTAGCCTCAAATCAATGCGAAGTAGGAGGCTTAGCATCGAATAAATGCGAAACAAATGGTTTAGCTTCAAATACTTGTGATATATATGATTTAGCTTCAACAGCATGTGAAACAAACGAGTTAGCTTCAAATCCATGCGAAACACATGATTTAGCTTCAAATCAATGCGAAATAGGAGGCTTATCTTCGATCCCATGCGATACAAATGGTTTAGCTTCAAATACTTGTGATATACATGATTTAGCTTCAACAGCATGCGAAACAAACGAGTTAGCTTCAAATCCATGCGAAACACATGATTTAGCATCAAATCAATGCGAAGTAGAAGGCTGATCTTCGAATCCATGCGTAACAAATGGTTTAGCTTCAAATACTTGTGATATACATGATTTAGCTTCAACAGCATGCGAAACAAACGAGTTAGCTTCAAATCCATGCGAAACACATGATTTAGCTTCAAATCAATGCGAATTAGAAGATACAAATGGTTTAGCTTCAAATAAATGTGATATACATGATTTAGCTTCAACAGCATGCGAAACAAATGAGTTATATTCAAATCCAATCGAAACACATGATTCATCTTCAAATCTATGCGAATTAGAAGGGTTATCTTGGAATCCATGCGGAACGTATGATATAGCTTCAAATACTTGTGATATACATGATTTAGCTTCAACAGCATGCGAAACAAACGAGTTAGCTTCAAAACCGAGCGAAACACATGATTTAGCCTCAAATCAATGCGAAGTAGAAGGCTTAGCATCGAATAAATGCGAAACAAATGGTTTAGCTTCAAATACTTGTGATATATATGATTTAGCTTCAACAGCATGCGAAACAAACGAGTTAGCTTCAAATCCATGCGAAACACATGATTTAGCTTCAAATCAATGCGAAGTAGGAGGCTTATCTTCGATCCCATGCGATACAAATGGTTTAGCTTCAAATACTTGTGATATACATGATTTAGCTTCAACAGCATGCGAAACAAACGAGTTAGCTTCAAATCCATGCGAAACACATGATTTAGCATCAAATCAATGCGAAGTAGAAGGCTGATCTTCGAATCCATGCGTAACAAATGGTTTAGCTTCAAATACTTGTGATATACATGATTTAGCTTCAACAGCATGCGAAACAAACGAGTTAGTTTCAAATCCATGAGAAACACATGATTTAGCTTCAAATCCATGCGAAACACATGATTTAGCTTCAAATCAATGCGAATTAGACGGGTTATCTTGGAATCCATGCGATACGTATGATATAGCTTCAAATACTTGTGATACACATGATTTAGATTCAACAGCATGCGAAACAAACGAGTTAGCTTCAAAACCGAGCGAAACACATGATTTAGCCTCAAATCAATGCGAAGTAGGAGGCTTAGCATCGAATAAATGCGAAACAAATGGTTTAGCTTCAAATACTTGTGATATATATGATTTAGCTTCAACAGCATGTGAAACAAACGAGTTAGCTTCAAATCCATGCGAAACACATGATTTAGCTTCAAATCAATGCGAAATAGGAGGCTTATCTTCGATCCCATGCGATACAAATGGTTTAGCTTCAAATACTTGTGATATACATGATTTAGCTTCAACAGCATGCGAAACAAACGAGTTAGCTTCAAATCCATGCGAAACACATGATTTAGCATCAAATCAATGCGAAGTAGAAGGCTGATCTTCGAATCCATGCGTAACAAATGGTTTAGCTTCAAATACTTGTGATATACATGATTTAGCTTCAACAGCATGCGAAACAAACGAGTTAGCTTCAAATCCATGCGAAACACATGATTTAGCTTCAAATCAATGCGAATTAGAAGATACAAATGGTTTAGCTTCAAATACTTGTGATATACATGATTTAGCTTCAACAGCATGCGAAACAAATGAGTTATATTCAAATCCAATCGAAACACATGATTCATCTTCAAATCTATGCGAATTAGAAGGGTTATCTTGGAATCCATGCGGAACGTATGATATAGCTTCAAATACTTGTGATATACATGATTTAGCTTCAACAGCATGCGAAACAAACGAGTTAGCTTCAAAACCGAGCGAAACACATGATTTAGCCTCAAATCAATGCGAAGTAGAAGGCTTAGCATCGAATAAATGCGAAACAAATGGTTTAGCTTCAAATACTTGTGATATATATGATTTAGCTTCAACAGCATGCGAAACAAACGAGTTAGCTTCAAATCCATGCGAAACACATGATTTAGCTTCAAATCAATGCGAAGTAGGAGGCTTATCTTCGATCCCATGCGATACAAATGGTTTAGCTTCAAATACTTGTGATATACATGATTTAGCTTCAACAGCATGCGAAACAAACGAGTTAGCTTCAAATCCATGCGAAACACATGATTTAGCATCAAATCAATGCGAAGTAGAAGGCTGATCTTCGAATCCATGCGTAACAAATGGTTTAGCTTCAAATACTTGTGATATACATGATTTAGCTTCAACAGCATGCGAAACAAACGAGTTAGTTTCAAATCCATGAGAAACACATGATTTAGCTTCAAATCCATGCGAAACACATGATTTAGCTTCAAATCAATGCGAATTAGACGGGTTATCTTGGAATCCATGCGATACGTATGATATAGCTTCAAATACTTGTGATATACATGATTTAGCTTCAACAGCATGCGAAACAAACGAGTTAGCTTCAAATCCATGCGAAACACATGATTTAGCTTCAAATCAATGCGAATTAGAAGTGTTATCTTCGAATCCATGCGAAACAAATGATATAGCTTCAAATACTTGTGATATACATGATTTAACTTCAACAGCATCCGAAACAAACGAGTTAGATTCAAATCCATGCGAAACACATGATTTAGCTTCAAATCAATGCGAAGAAGTAAGCATATCTTCGAATCCATGCGAAACAAATCGATTAGCTTCTTATACTTGTGATATACATTATTTAGCTTCAACAACATGCGAAATAAACTAGTTAGCTTCAAATCCATGCGAAACACATGATTTAGCTTCAAATCAATGCGAATTAGAAGGGTTATCTTGGAATCCATGCGAAACGTATGATATAGCTTCAAATACTTGTGGTATACATGATTTAGCTTCAACAGCATGCGAAACAAACGAGTTAGCTTCAAATCCATGCGAAACACATGATTTAGCATCAAATCAATGCGAAGTAGAAGGCTGATCTTCGAATCCATGCGAAGCAAATGGTTCAGCTTCAAATACTTGTGATATACATGATTTAGCTTCAACAGCATGCGAAACGAATGAGTTATATTCAAATCCAAGCGAAACACATGATTTATCTTCAAATCTATGCGAATTAGAAGGGTTATCTTGGAATCCATGCGAAACGTATGATATAGCTTCAAATACTTGTGATATACATGATTTAGCTTCAACAGCATGCGAAACAAACGAGTTAGCTTCAAAACCGAGCGAAACACATGATTTAGCCTCAAATCAATGCGAAGTAGAAGTCTTAGCTTCGAATAAATGCGAAACAAATGGTTTAGCTTCAAATACTTGTGATATATATATGATTTAGCTTCAACAGCATGCGAAACAAACGAGTTAGCTTCAAATCCATGCGAAACACATGATTTAACTTCAAATCAATGCGAAGTAGGAGGCTTATCTTCGATCCCATGCAATACAAATGGTTTAGCTTCAAATACTTGTGATATACATGATTTAGCTTCAACAGCATGCGAAACAAACGAGTTAGCTTCAAATCCATGCGAAACACATGATTTAGCATCAAATCAATGCGAAGTAGAAGGCTGATCTTCGAATCCATGCGTAACAAATGGTTTAGCTTCAAATACTTGTGATATACATGATTTAGCTTCAACAGCATGCGAAACAAACGAGTTAGCTTCAAATCCATGCGAAACACATGATTTAGCTTCAAATCCATGCGAAACACATGATTTAGCTTCAAATCAATGCGAATTAGAAGGGTTATCTTCGAATCCTTGCGAAACAAATGATATAGCTTCAAATACTTGTGATATACATGATTTAGCTTCAACAGCATGCGAAACAAACGAGTTAGCTTCAAATCCATGCGAAACACATGATTTAGCTTCAAATCCATGCGAAACACATGATTTAGCTTCAAATCAATGCGAAGTAGAAGGCTTATCTTCGAATCCATGCGAAACAAACGGATTAGCTTCTTATACTTGTGATATACATGATTTAGCTTCATCAGCATGCGAAATAAACGAGTTAGATTCAAATCCATGCGAAACACATGATTTAGCTTCAAATCAATGCGAAGTAGAAGGGCTATCTTCGTATCGATGCGAAACAAATGGTTTAGCTGCAAATACTTGTGATATACGTGATTTAGCTTCAACAGCATCCGAAACAAACGAGTTAGATTCAAATCCATGCGAAACACATGATTTAGCTTCAAATCGATGCGAAGTAGAAGGCTTATCTTCGAATCCATGCGAAACAAACGGATTAGCTTCTTATACTTGTGATATACATGATTTAGCTTCATCAGCATGCGAAACAAACGAGTTAGCTTCAAATCCATGCGAAACACATGATTTAGCATCAAATCAATGCGAAGTAGAAAGCTGATCTTCGAATCCATGCGAAGCAAATGGTTCAGCTTCAAATACTTGTGATATACATGATTTAGCTTCAACAGCATGCGAAACGAATGAGTTATATTCAAATCCAAGCGAAACACATGATTTATCTTCAAATCTATGCGAATTAGAAGGGTTATCTTGGAATCCATGCGAAACGTATGATATAGCTTCAAATACTTGTGATATACATGATTTAGCTTCAACAGCATGCGAAACAAACGAGTTAGCTTCAAAACCGAGCGAAACACATGATTTAGCCTCAAATCAATGCGAAGTAGAAGTCTTAGCTTCGAATAAATGCGAAACAAATGGTTTAGCTTCAAATACTTGTGATATATATATATGATTTAGCTTCAACAGCATGCGAAACAAACGAGTTAGCTTCAAATCCATGCGAAACGCATGATTTAGCTTCAAATCAATGCGAAGTAGGAGGCTTATCTTCGATCCCATGCAATACAAATGGTTTAGCTTCAAATACTTGTGATATACATGATTTAGCTTCAACAGCATGCGAAACAAACGAGTTAGCTTCAAATCCATGCGAAACACATGATTTAGCATCAAATCAATGCGAAGTAGAAGGCTGATCTTCGAATCCATGCGTAACAAATGGTTTAGCTTCAAATACTTGTGATATACATGATTTAGCTTCAACAGCATGCGAAACAAACGAGTTAGCTTCAAATCCATGCGAAACACATGATTTAGCTTCAAATCCATGCGAAACACATGATTTAGCTTCAAATCAATGCGAATTAGAAGGGTTATCTTGGAATCCTTGCGAAACAAATGATATAGCTTCAAATACTTGTGATATACATGATTTAGCTTCAACAGCATCCGAAACAAACGAGTTAGATTCAAATCCATGCGAAACACATGATTTATCATCAAATAAATGCGAAGTAGAAGGCTGATCTTCGAATCCATGCGTAACAAATGGTTTAGATTGAAATACTTGTGATATATGATTTAGCTTCAACAGCATGCGAAACAAACGAGTTAGCTTCAAATCCATGCGAAACACATGATTTAGCTTCAAATCAATGCGAAGAAGGAGGCTTATCTTCGATCCCATGCGATACAAATGGTTTAGCTTCAAATACTTGTGATATAAATGATTTAGCTTCAACAGCATGCGAAACAAATGAGTTATATTCAAATCCAAGCGAAACACATGATTTATCTTCAAATCTATGCGAATTAGAAGGGTTATCTTGGAATCCATGCGAAACGTATGATATAGCTTCAAATACTTGTGATATACATGATTTAGCTTCAACAGCATGCGAAACAAACGAGTTAGCTTAAAAACCGAGCGAAACACATGATTTAGCCTCAAATCAATGCGAAGTAGAAGGCTTAGCATCGAATAAAAGCGAAACAAATGGTTTAGCTTCAAATACTTGTGATATATATGATTTAGCTTCAACAGCATGCGAAACAAACGAGTTAGCTTCAAATCCATGCGAAACACATGATTTATCTTCAAATCAATGCGAATTAGAAGGGTTATCTTGGAATGCATGCGAAACGTATGATATAGCTTCAAATACTTGTGATATACATGATTTAGCTTCAACAGCATGCGAAACAAACGAGTTAGCTTCAAATCCATGCGAAACACATGATTTAGCATCAAATCAATGCGAAGTAGAAGGCTGATCTTCGAATCCATGCGTAACAAATGGTTTAGCTTCAAATACTTGTAATATACATGATTTAGCTTCAACAGCATGCGAAACAAACGAGTTAGCTTCAAATCCATGCGAAACACATGATTTAGCTTCAAATCAATGCGAATTAGAAGGGTTATCTTGGAATCCATGCGAAACGTATGATATAGCTTCAAATACTTGTGATATACATGATTTAGCTTCAACAGCATGCGAAACAAACGAGTTAGCTTCAAATCCATGCGAAACACATGATTTAGCACCAAATTAATGCGAAGTAGGAGGCTGATCATCGAATCCATGCGAAGCAAGTGGTTTAGCTTCAAATACTTGTGATATACATGATTTAGCTTCAACAGCATGCGAAACAAATGAGTTATCTTCAAATCCAAGCGAAACACATGATTTATCTTCAAGTCAATGCGATGTAGAAAGCTTGGCTTCAAAACCATAGGAATCAAATGGTTTAGCTTCAAATACTTGTGATATGCATGATTTAGCTTCAACTACTAGCGAAAAAAACGAGTTAGCTTCAAATCCAAGCGAAACACATGATTTAGCTTCGTATCAATGCGAATTAGAAGGGTTATCTTCGAAACCATGCGAAACACATGATATAGCTTCAAATACTTGTGATATACATGATTTAACTTCAACAGCATCCGAAACAAACGAGTTAGATTCAAATCCATGCGAAACACATGATTTAGCTTCAAATTAATGCGAAGAAGTAGGCATATCTTCGAATCCATGCGAAACAAATGGATTAGCTTCTTATACTTGTGATATACATGATTTAGCTTCAACAGCATGCGAAATAAACGAGTTAGCTTCAAATCCATGCGAAACACATGATTTAGCTTCAAATCAATGCGAATTAGAAGGGTTATCTTGGAATCCATGCGAAACGTATGATATAGCTACAAATACTTGTGGTATACATGATTTAGCTTCAACAGCATGCGAAACAAACGAGTTAGCTTCAAATCCATGCGAAACACATGATTTAGCATCAAATCAATGCGAAGTAGAAGGCTGATCTTCGAATCCATGCGAAGCAAATGGTTTAGCTTCCAATACTTGTGATATACGTGATTTAGCTTCAACAGCATGCGAAATAAACGAGTTAGATTCAAATCCATGCGAAACACATGATTTAGCTTCAAATCAATGCGAATTAGAAGTGTTATCTTCGAATCCATGCGAAACAAATGATATAGCTTCAAATACTTGTGATATACATGATTTAACTTCAACAGCATCCGAAACAAACGAGTTAGATTCAAATCCATGCGAAACACATGATTTAGCTTCAAATCAATGCGAAGAAGTAAGCATATCTTCGAATCCATGCGAAACAAATCGATTAGCTTCTTATACTTGTGATATACATTATTTAGCTTCAACAACATGCGAAATAAACTAGTTAGCTTCAAATCCATGCGAAACACATGATTTAGCTTCAAATCAATGCGAATTAGAAGGGTTATCTTGGAATCCATGCGAAACGTATGATATAGCTTCAAATACTTGTGGTATACATGATTTAGCTTCAACAGCATGCGAAACAAACGAGTTAGCTTCAAATCCATGCGAAACACATGATTTAGCATCAAATCAATGCGAAGTAGAAGGCTGATCTTCGAATCCATGCGAAGCAAATGGTTCAGCTTCAAATACTTGTGATATACATGATTTAGCTTCAACAGCATGCGAAACGAATGAGTTATATTCAAATCCAAGCGAAACACATGATTTATCTTCAAATCTATGCGAATTAGAAGGGTTATCTTGGAATCCATGCGAAACGTATGATATAGCTTCAAATACTTGTGATATACATGATTTAGCTTCAACAGCATGCGAAACAAACGAGTTAGCTTCAAAACCGAGCGAAACACATGATTTAGCCTCAAATCAATGCGAAGTAGAAGTCTTAGCTTCGAATAAATGCGAAACAAATGGTTTAGCTTCAAATACTTGTGATATATATATGATTTAGCTTCAACAGCATGCGAAACAAACGAGTTAGCTTCAAATCCATGCGAAACACATGATTTAACTTCAAATCAATGCGAAGTAGGAGGCTTATCTTCGATCCCATGCAATACAAATGGTTTAGCTTCAAATACTTGTGATATACATGATTTAGCTTCAACAGCATGCGAAACAAACGAGTTAGCTTCAAATCCATGCGAAACACATGATTTAGCATCAAATCAATGCGAAGTAGAAGGCTGATCTTCGAATCCATGCGTAACAAATGGTTTAGCTTCAAATACTTGTGATATACATGATTTAGCTTCAACAGCATGCGAAACAAACGAGTTAGCTTCAAATCCATGCGAAACACATGATTTAGCTTCAAATCCATGCGAAACACATGATTTAGCTTCAAATCAATGCGAATTAGAAGGGTTATCTTCGAATCCTTGCGAAACAAATGATATAGCTTCAAATACTTGTGATATACATGATTTAGCTTCAACAGCATGCGAAACAAACGAGTTAGCTTCAAATCCATGCGAAACACATGATTTAGCTTCAAATCCATGCGAAACACATGATTTAGCTTCAAATCAATGCGAAGTAGAAGGCTTATCTTCGAATCCATGCGAAACAAACGGATTAGCTTCTTATACTTGTGATATACATGATTTAGCTTCATCAGCATGCGAAATAAACGAGTTAGATTCAAATCCATGCGAAACACATGATTTAGCTTCAAATCAATGCGAAGTAGAAGGGCTATCTTCGTATCGATGCGAAACAAATGGTTTAGCTGCAAATACTTGTGATATACGTGATTTAGCTTCAACAGCATCCGAAACAAACGAGTTAGATTCAAATCCATGCGAAACACATGATTTAGCTTCAAATCGATGCGAAGTAGAAGGCTTATCTTCGAATCCATGCGAAACAAACGGATTAGCTTCTTATACTTGTGATATACATGATTTAGCTTCATCAGCATGCGAAACAAACGAGTTAGCTTCAAATCCATGCGAAACACATGATTTAGCATCAAATCAATGCGAAGTAGAAAGCTGATCTTCGAATCCATGCGAAGCAAATGGTTCAGCTTCAAATACTTGTGATATACATGATTTAGCTTCAACAGCATGCGAAACGAATGAGTTATATTCAAATCCAAGCGAAACACATGATTTATCTTCAAATCTATGCGAATTAGAAGGGTTATCTTGGAATCCATGCGAAACGTATGATATAGCTTCAAATACTTGTGATATACATGATTTAGCTTCAACAGCATGCGAAACAAACGAGTTAGCTTCAAAACCGAGCGAAACACATGATTTAGCCTCAAATCAATGCGAAGTAGAAGTCTTAGCTTCGAATAAATGCGAAACAAATGGTTTAGCTTCAAATACTTGTGATATATATATATGATTTAGCTTCAACAGCATGCGAAACAAACGAGTTAGCTTCAAATCCATGCGAAACGCATGATTTAGCTTCAAATCAATGCGAAGTAGGAGGCTTATCTTCGATCCCATGCAATACAAATGGTTTAGCTTCAAATACTTGTGATATACATGATTTAGCTTCAACAGCATGCGAAACAAACGAGTTAGCTTCAAATCCATGCGAAACACATGATTTAGCATCAAATCAATGCGAAGTAGAAGGCTGATCTTCGAATCCATGCGTAACAAATGGTTTAGCTTCAAATACTTGTGATATACATGATTTAGCTTCAACAGCATGCGAAACAAACGAGTTAGCTTCAAATCCATGCGAAACACATGATTTAGCTTCAAATCCATGCGAAACACATGATTTAGCTTCAAATCAATGCGAATTAGAAGGGTTATCTTGGAATCCTTGCGAAACAAATGATATAGCTTCAAATACTTGTGATATACATGATTTAGCTTCAACAGCATCCGAAACAAACGAGTTAGATTCAAATCCATGCGAAACACATGATTTATCATCAAATAAATGCGAAGTAGAAGGCTGATCTTCGAATCCATGCGTAACAAATGGTTTAGATTGAAATACTTGTGATATATGATTTAGCTTCAACAGCATGCGAAACAAACGAGTTAGCTTCAAATCCATGCGAAACACATGATTTAGCTTCAAATCAATGCGAAGAAGGAGGCTTATCTTCGATCCCATGCGATACAAATGGTTTAGCTTCAAATACTTGTGATATAAATGATTTAGCTTCAACAGCATGCGAAACAAATGAGTTATATTCAAATCCAAGCGAAACACATGATTTATCTTCAAATCTATGCGAATTAGAAGGGTTATCTTGGAATCCATGCGAAACGTATGATATAGCTTCAAATACTTGTGATATACATGATTTAGCTTCAACAGCATGCGAAACAAACGAGTTAGCTTAAAAACCGAGCGAAACACATGATTTAGCCTCAAATCAATGCGAAGTAGAAGGCTTAGCATCGAATAAAAGCGAAACAAATGGTTTAGCTTCAAATACTTGTGATATATATGATTTAGCTTCAACAGCATGCGAAACAAACGAGTTAGCTTCAAATCCATGCGAAACACATGATTTATCTTCAAATCAATGCGAATTAGAAGGGTTATCTTGGAATGCATGCGAAACGTATGATATAGCTTCAAATACTTGTGATATACATGATTTAGCTTCAACAGCATGCGAAACAAACGAGTTAGCTTCAAATCCATGCGAAACACATGATTTAGCATCAAATCAATGCGAAGTAGAAGGCTGATCTTCGAATCCATGCGTAACAAATGGTTTAGCTTCAAATACTTGTAATATACATGATTTAGCTTCAACAGCATGCGAAACAAACGAGTTAGCTTCAAATCCATGCGAAACACATGATTTAGCTTCAAATCAATGCGAATTAGAAGGGTTATCTTGGAATCCATGCGAAACGTATGATATAGCTTCAAATACTTGTGATATACATGATTTAGCTTCAACAGCATGCGAAACAAACGAGTTAGCTTCAAATCCATGCGAAACACATGATTTAGCACCAAATTAATGCGAAGTAGGAGGCTGATCATCGAATCCATGCGAAGCAAGTGGTTTAGCTTCAAATACTTGTGATATACATGATTTAGCTTCAACAGCATGCGAAACAAATGAGTTATCTTCAAATCCAAGCGAAACACATGATTTATCTTCAAGTCAATGCGATGTAGAAAGCTTGGCTTCAAAACCATAGGAATCAAATGGTTTAGCTTCAAATACTTGTGATATGCATGATTTAGCTTCAACTACTAGCGAAAAAAACGAGTTAGCTTCAAATCCAAGCGAAACACATGATTTAGCTTCGTATCAATGCGAATTAGAAGGGTTATCTTCGAAACCATGCGAAACACATGATATAGCTTCAAATACTTGTGATATACATGATTTAACTTCAACAGCATCCGAAACAAACGAGTTAGATTCAAATCCATGCGAAACACATGATTTAGCTTCAAATTAATGCGAAGAAGTAGGCATATCTTCGAATCCATGCGAAACAAATGGATTAGCTTCTTATACTTGTGATATACATGATTTAGCTTCAACAGCATGCGAAATAAACGAGTTAGCTTCAAATCCATGCGAAACACATGATTTAGCTTCAAATCAATGCGAATTAGAAGGGTTATCTTGGAATCCATGCGAAACGTATGATATAGCTACAAATACTTGTGGTATACATGATTTAGCTTCAACAGCATGCGAAACAAACGAGTTAGCTTCAAATCCATGCGAAACACATGATTTAGCATCAAATCAATGCGAAGTAGAAGGCTGATCTTCGAATCCATGCGAAGCAAATGGTTTAGCTTCCAATACTTGTGATATACGTGATTTAGCTTCAACAGCATGCGAAATAAACGAGTTAGATTCAAATCCATGCGAAACACATGATTTAGCTTCAAATCAATGCGAATTAGAAGTGTTATCTTCGAATCCATGCGAAACAAATGATATAGCTTCAAATACTTGTGATATACATGATTTAACTTCAACAGCATCCGAAACAAACGAGTTAGATTCAAATCCATGCGAAACACATGATTTAGCTTCAAATCAATGCGAAGAAGTAAGCATATCTTCGAATCCATGCGAAACAAATCGATTAGCTTCTTATACTTGTGATATACATTATTTAGCTTCAACAACATGCGAAATAAACTAGTTAGCTTCAAATCCATGCGAAACACATGATTTAGCTTCAAATCAATGCGAATTAGAAGGGTTATCTTGGAATCCATGCGAAACGTATGATATAGCTTCAAATACTTGTGGTATACATGATTTAGCTTCAACAGCATGCGAAACAAACGAGTTAGCTTCAAATCCATGCGAAACACATGATTTAGCATCAAATCAATGCGAAGTAGAAGGCTGATCTTCGAATCCATGCGAAGCAAATGGTTCAGCTTCAAATACTTGTGATACACATGATTTAGCTTCAACAGCATGCGAAACGAATGAGTTATATTCAAATCCAAGCGAAACACATGATTTATCTTCAAATCTATGCGAATTAGAAGGGTTATCTTGGAATCCATGCGAAACGTATGATATAGCTTCAAATACTTGTGGTATACATGATTTAGCTTCAACAGCATGCGAAACAAACGAGTTAGCTTCAAATCCATGCGAAACACATGATTTAGCATCAAATCAATGCGAAGTAGAAGGCTGATCTTCGAATCCATGCGAAGCAAATGGTTCAGCTTCAAATACTTGTGATACACATGATTTAGCTTCAACAGCATGCGAAACGAATGAGTTATATTCAAATCCAAGCGAAACACATGATTTATCTTCAAATCTATGCGAATTAGAAGGGTTATCTTGGAATCCATGCGAAACGTATGATATAGCTTCAAATACTTGTGATATACATGATTTAGCTTCAACAGCATGCGAAACAAACGAGTTAGCTTCAAACCGAGCGAAACACATGATTTAGCCTCAAATCAATGCGAAGTAGAAGTCTTAGCTTCGAATAAATGCGAAACAAATGGTTTAGCTTCAAATACTTGTGATATATATATGATTTAGCTTCAACAGCATGCGAAACAAACGAGTTAGCTTCAAATCCATGCGAAACACATGATTTAACTTCAAATCAATGCGAAGTACGAGGCTTATCTTCGATCCCATGCAATACAAATGGTTTAGCTTCAAATACTTGTGATATACATGATTTAGCTTCAACAGCATGCGAAACAAACGAGTTAGCTTCAAATCCATGCGAAACACATGATTTAGCATCAAATCAATGCGAAGTAGAAGGCTGATCTTCGAATCCATGCGTAACAAATGGTTTAGCTTCAAATACTTGTGATATACATGATTTAGATTCAACAGCATGCGAAACAAACGAGTTAGATTCAAATCCATGCGAAACACATGATTTAGCTTCAAATCAATGCGAAGTAGAAGGCTTATCTTCGAATCCATGCGAAACAAACGGATTAGCTTCTTATACTTGTGATATACATGATTTAGCTTCATCAGCATGCGAAACAAACGAGTTAGCTTCAAATCCATGCGAAACACATGATTTAGCATCAAATCAATGCGAAGTAGAAGGCTGATCTTCGAATCCATGCGAAGCAAATGGTTCAGCTTCAAATACTTGTGATATACATGATTTAGCTTCAACAGCATGCGAAACGAATGAGTTATATTCAAATCCAAGCGAAACACATGATTTATCTTTAAATCTATGCGAATTAGAAGGGTTATCTTGGAATCCATGCGAAACGTATGATATAGCTTCAAATACTTGTGATATACATGATTTAGCTTCAACAGCATGCGAAACAAACGAGTTAGCTTCAAAACCGAGCGAAACACATGATTTAGCCTCAAATCAATGCGAAGTAGAAGTCTTAGCTTCGAATAAATGCGAAACAAATGGTTTAGCTTCAAATACTTGTGATATATATATGATTTAGCTTCAACAGCATGCGAAACAAACGAGTTAGCTTCAAATCCATGCGAAACACATGATTTAGCTTCAAATCCATGCGAAACACATGATTTAGCTTCAAATCAATGCGAATTAGAAGGGTTATCTTCGAATCCTTGCGAAACAAATGATATAGCTTCAAATACTTGTGATATACATGATTTAGCTTCAACAGCATGCGAAACAAACGAGTTAGCTTCAAATCCATGCGAAACACATGATTTAGCTTCAAATCCATGCGAAACACATGATTTAGCTTCAAATCAATGCGAAGTAGAAGGCTTATCTTCGAATCCATGCGAAACAAACGGATTAGCTTCTTATACTTGTGATATACATGATTTAGCTTCATCAGCATGCGAAATAAACGAGTTAGATTCAAATCCATGCGAAACACATGATTTAGCTTCAAATCAATGCGAAGTAGAAGGGCTATCTTCGTATCGATGCGAAACAAATGGTTTAGCTGCAAATACTTGTGATATACGTGATTTAGCTTCAACAGCATCCGAAACAAACGAGTTAGATTCAAATCCATGCGAAACACATGATTTAGCTTCAAATCAATGCGAAGTAGAAGGCTTATCTTCGAATCCATGCGAAACAAACGGATTAGCTTCTTATACTTGTGATATACATGATTTAGCTTCATCAGCATGCGAAACAAACGAGTTAGCTTCAAATCCATGCGAAACACATGATTTAGCATCAAATCAATGCGAAGTAGAAGGCTGATCTTCGAATCCATGCGAAGCAAATGGTTCAGCTTCAAATACTTGTGATATACATTATTTAGCTTCAACAGCATGCGAAACGAATGAGTTATATTCAAATCCAAGCGAAACACATGATTTATCTTCAAATCTATGCGAATTAGAAGGATTATCTTGGAATCCATGCGAAACGTATGATATAGCTTCAAATACTTGTGATATACATGATTTAGCTTCAACAGCATGCGAAATAAACGAGTTAGCTTCAAATCCATGCGAAACACATCATTTAGCTTCAAATCAATGCGAATTAGAAGGGTTATCTTGGAATCCATGCGAAACGTATGATATAGCTACAAATACTTGTGGTATACATGATTTAGCTTCAACAGCATGCGAAACAAACGAGTTAGCTTCAAATCCATGCGAAACACATGATTTAGCATCAAATCAATGCGAAGTAGAAGGCTGATCTTCGAATCCATGCGAAGCAAATGGTTTAGCTTCCAATACTTGTGATATACGTGATTTAGCTTCAACAGCATGCGAAATAAACGAGTTAGATTCAAATCCATGCGAAACACATGATTTAGCTTCAAATCAATGCGAATTAGAAGTGTTATCTTCGAATCCATGCGAAACAAATGATATAGCTTCAAATACTTGTGATATACATGATTTAACTTCAACAGCATCCGAAACAAACGAGTTAGATTCAAATCCATGCGAAACACATGATTTAGCTTCAAATCAATGCGAAGAAGTAAGCATATCTTCGAATCCATGCGAAACAAATCGATTAGCTTCTTATACTTGTGATATACATTATTTAGCTTCAACAACATGCGAAATAAACTAGTTAGCTTCAAATCCATGCGAAACACATGATTTAGCTTCAAATCAATGCGAATTAGAAGGGTTATCTTGGAATCCATGCGAAACGTATGATATAGCTTCAAATACTTGTGGTATACATGATTTAGCTTCAACAGCATGCGAAACAAACGAGTTAGCTTCAAATCCATGCGAAACACATGATTTAGCATCAAATCAATGCGAAGTAGAAGGCTGATCTTCGAATCCATGCGAAGCAAATGGTTCAGCTTCAAATACTTGTGATACACATGATTTAGCTTCAACAGCATGCGAAACGAATGAGTTATATTCAAATCCAAGCGAAACACATGATTTATCTTCAAATCTATGCGAATTAGAAGGGTTATCTTGGAATCCATGCGAAACGTATGATATAGCTTCAAATACTTGTGGTATACATGATTTAGCTTCAACAGCATGCGAAACAAACGAGTTAGCTTCAAATCCATGCGAAACACATGATTTAGCATCAAATCAATGCGAAGTAGAAGGCTGATCTTCGAATCCATGCGAAGCAAATGGTTCAGCTTCAAATACTTGTGATACACATGATTTAGCTTCAACAGCATGCGAAACGAATGAGTTATATTCAAATCCAAGCGAAACACATGATTTATCTTCAAATCTATGCGAATTAGAAGGGTTATCTTGGAATCCATGCGAAACGTATGATATAGCTTCAAATACTTGTGATATACATGATTTAGCTTCAACAGCATGCGAAACAAACGAGTTAGCTTCAAAACCGAGCGAAACACATGATTTAGCCTCAAATCAATGCGAAGTAGAAGTCTTAGCTTCGAATAAATGCGAAACAAATGGTTTAGCTTCAAATACTTGTGATATATATATGATTTAGCTTCAACAGCATGCGAAACAAACGAGTTAGCTTCAAATCCATGCGAAACACATGATTTAACTTCAAATCAATGCGAAGTACGAGGCTTATCTTCGATCCCATGCAATACAAATGGTTTAGCTTCAAATACTTGTGATATACATGATTTAGCTTCAACAGCATGCGAAACAAACGAGTTAGCTTCAAATCCATGCGAAACACATGATTTAGCATCAAATCAATGCGAAGTAGAAGGCTGATCTTCGAATCCATGCGTAACAAATGGTTTAGCTTCAAATACTTGTGATATACATGATTTAGATTCAACAGCATGCGAAACAAACGAGTTAGATTCAAATCCATGCGAAACACATGATTTAGCTTCAAATCAATGCGAAGTAGAAGGCTTATCTTCGAATCCATGCGAAACAAACGGATTAGCTTCTTATACTTGTGATATACATGATTTAGCTTCATCAGCATGCGAAACAAACGAGTTAGCTTCAAATCCATGCGAAACACATGATTTAGCATCAAATCAATGCGAAGTAGAAGGCTGATCTTCGAATCCATGCGAAGCAAATGGTTCAGCTTCAAATACTTGTGATATACATGATTTAGCTTCAACAGCATGCGAAACGAATGAGTTATATTCAAATCCAAGCGAAACACATGATTTATCTTTAAATCTATGCGAATTAGAAGGGTTATCTTGGAATCCATGCGAAACGTATGATATAGCTTCAAATACTTGTGATATACATGATTTAACTTCAACAGCATCCGAAACAAACGAGTTAGATTCAAATCCATGCGAAACACATGATTTAGCTTCAAATTAATGCGAAGAAGTAGGCATATCTTCGAATCCATGCGAAACAAATGGATTAGCTTCTTATACTTGTGATATACATGATTTAGCTTCAACAGCATGCGAAATAAACGAGTTAGCTTCAAATCCATGCGAAACACATGATTTAGCTTCAAATCAATGCGAATTAGAAGGGTTATCTTGGAATCCATGCGAAACGTATGATATAGCTACAAATACTTGTGGTATACATGATTTAGCTTCAACAGCATGCGAAACAAACGAGTTAGCTTCAAATCCATGCGAAACACATGATTTAGCATCAAATCAATGCGAAGTAGAAGGCTGATCTTCGAATCCATGCGAAGCAAATGGTTTAGCTTCCAATACTTGTGATATACGTGATTTAGCTTCAACAGCATGCGAAATAAACGAGTTAGATTCAAATCCATGCGAAACACATGATTTAGCTTCAAATCAATGCGAATTAGAAGTGTTATCTTCGAATCCATGCGAAACAAATGATATAGCTTCAAATACTTGTGATATACATGATTTAACTTCAACAGCATCCGAAACAAACGAGTTAGATTCAAATCCATGCGAAACACATGATTTAGCTTCAAATCAATGCGAAGAAGTAAGCATATCTTCGAATCCATGCGAAACAAATCGATTAGCTTCTTATACTTGTGATATACATTATTTAGCTTCAACAACATGCGAAATAAACTAGTTAGCTTCAAATCCATGCGAAACACATGATTTAGCTTCAAATCAATGCGAATTAGAAGGGTTATCTTGGAATCCATGCGAAACGTATGATATAGCTTCAAATACTTGTGGTATACATGATTTAGCTTCAACAGCATGCGAAACAAACGAGTTAGCTTCAAATCCATGCGAAACACATGATTTAGCATCAAATCAATGCGAAGTAGAAGGCTGATCTTCGAATCCATGCGAAGCAAATGGTTCAGCTTCAAATACTTGTGATACACATGATTTAGCTTCAACAGCATGCGAAACGAATGAGTTATATTCAAATCCAAGCGAAACACATGATTTATCTTCAAATCTATGCGAATTAGAAGGGTTATCTTGGAATCCATGCGAAACGTATGATATAGCTTCAAATACTTGTGGTATACATGATTTAGCTTCAACAGCATGCGAAACAAACGAGTTAGCTTCAAATCCATGCGAAACACATGATTTAGCATCAAATCAATGCGAAGTAGAAGGCTGATCTTCGAATCCATGCGAGGCAAATGGTTCAGCTTCAAATACTTGTGATACACATGATTTAGCTTCAACAGCATGCGAAACGAATGAGTTATATTCAAATCCAAGCGAAACACATGATTTATCTTCAAATCTATGCGAATTAGAAGGGTTATCTTGGAATCCATGCGAAACGTATGATATAGCTTCAAATACTTGTGATATACATGATTTAGCTTCAACAGCATGCGAAACAAACGAGTTAGCTTCAAAACCGAGCGAAACACATGATTTAGCCTCAAATCAATGCGAAGTAGAAGTCTTAGCTTCGAATAAATGCGAAACAAATGGTTTAGCTTCAAATACTTGTGATATATATATGATTTAGCTTCAACAGCATGCGAAACAAACGAGTTAGCTTCAAATCCATGCGAAACACATGATTTAACTTCAAATCAATGCGAAGTACGAGGCTTATCTTCGATCCCATGCAATACAAATGGTTTAGCTTCAAATACTTGTGATATACATGATTTAGCTTCAACAGCATGCGAAACAAACGAGTTAGCTTCAAATCCATGCGAAACACATGATTTAGCATCAAATCAATGCGAAGTAGAAGGCTGATCTTCGAATCCATGCGTAACAAATGGTTTAGCTTCAAATACTTGTGATATACATGATTTAGATTCAACAGCATGCGAAACAAACGAGTTAGATTCAAATCCATGCGAAACACATGATTTAGCTTCAAATCAATGCGAAGTAGAAGGCTTATCTTCGAATCCATGCGAAACAAACGGATTAGCTTCTTATACTTGTGATATACATGATTTAGCTTCATCAGCATGCGAAACAAACGAGTTAGCTTCAAATCCATGCGAAACACATGATTTAGCATCAAATCAATGCGAAGTAGAAGGCTGATCTTCGAATCCATGCGAAGCAAATGGTTCAGCTTCAAATACTTGTGATATACATGATTTAGCTTCAACAGCATGCGAAACGAATGAGTTATATTCAAATCCAAGCGAAACACATGATTTATCTTTAAATCTATGCGAATTAGAAGGGTTATCTTGGAATCCATGCGAAACGTATGATATAGCTTCAAATACTTGTGATATACATGATTTAGCTTCAACAGCATGCGAAACAAACGAGTTAGCTTCAAAACCGAGCGAAACACATGATTTAGCCTCAAATCAATGCGAAGTAGAAGTCTTAGCTTCGAATAAATGCGAAACAAATGGTTTAGCTTCAAATACTTGTGATATATATATGATTTAGCTTCAACAGCATGCGAAACAAACGAGTTAGCTTCAAATCCATGCGAAACACATGATTTAGCTTCAAATCCATGCGAAACACATGATTTAGCTTCAAATCAATGCGAATTAGAAGGGTTATCTTCGAATCCTTGCGAAACAAATGATATAGCTTCAAATACTTGTGATATACATGATTTAGCTTCAACAGCATGCGAAACAAACGAGTTAGCTTCAAATCCATGCGAAACACATGATTTAGCTTCAAATCCATGCGAAACACATGATTTAGCTTCAAATCAATGCGAAGTAGAAGGCTTATCTTCGAATCCATGCGAAACAAACGGATTAGCTTCTTATACTTGTGATATACATGATTTAGCTTCATCAGCATGCGAAATAAACGAGTTAGATTCAAATCCATGCGAAACACATGATTTAGCTTCAAATCAATGCGAAGTAGAAGGGCTATCTTCGTATCGATGCGAAACAAATGGTTTAGCTGCAAATACTTGTGATATACGTGATTTAGCTTCAACAGCATCCGAAACAAACGAGTTAGATTCAAATCCATGCGAAACACATGATTTAGCTTAAAAATCAATGCGAAGTAGAAGGCTTATCTTCGAATCCATGCGAAACAAACGGATTAGCTTCTTATACTTGTGATATACATGATTTAGCTTCATCAGCATGCGAAACAAACGAGTTAGCTTCAAATCCATGCGAAACACATGATTTAGCATCAAATCAATGCGAAGTAGAAGGCTGATCTTCGAATCCATGCGAAGCAAATGGTTCAGCTTCAAATACTTGTGATATACATTATTTAGCTTCAACAGCATGCGAAACGAATGAGTTATATTCAAATCCAAGCGAAACACATGATTTATCTTCAAATCTATGCGAATTAGAAGGATTATCTTGGAATCCATGCGAAACGTATGATATAGCTTCAAATACTTGTGATATACATGATTTAGCTTCAACAGCATGCGAAACAAACGAGTTAGCTTCAAAACCGAGCGAAACACATGATTTAGCCTCAAATCAATGCGAAGTAGAAGTCTTAGCTTCGAATAAATGCGAAACAAATGGTTTAGCTTCAAATACTTGTGATATATATATATATGATTTAGCTTCAACAGCATGCGAAACAAACGAGTTAGCTTCAAATCCATGCGAAACACATGATTTAGCTTCAAATCAATGCGAAGTAGGAGGCTTATCTTCGATCCCATGCAATACAAATGGTTTAGCTTCAAATACTTGTGATATACATGATTTAGCTTCAACAGCATGCGAAACAAACGAGTTAGCTTCAAATCCATGCGAAACACATGATTTAGCATCAAATCAATGCGAAGTAGAAGGCTGATCTTCGAATCCATGCGTAACAAATGGTTTAGCTTCAAATACTTGTGATATACATGATTTAGCTTCAACAGCATGCGAAACAAACGAGTTAGCTTCAAATCCATGCGAAACACATGATTTAGCTTCAAATCCATGCGAAACACATGATTTAGCTTCAAATCAATGCGAATTAGAAGGGTTATCTTGGAATCCATGCGAAACAAATGATATAGCTTCAAATACTTGTGATATACATGATTTAACTTCAACAGCATCCGAAACAAACGAGTTAGATTCAAATCCATGCGAAACACATGATTTAGCTTCAAATCAATGCGAAGAAGTAAGCATATCTTCGAATCCATGCGAAACAAATCGATTAGCTTCTTATACTTGTGATATACATTATTTAGCTTCAACAACATGCGAAATAAACTAGTTAGCTTCAAATCCAAGCGAAACACATGATTTATCTTCAAATCTATGCGAATTAGAAGGGTTATCTTGGAATCCATGCGAAACGTATGATATAGCTTCAAATACTTGTGGTATACATGATTTAGCTTCAACAGCATGCGAAACAAACGAGTTAGCTTCAAATCCATGCGAAACACATGATTTAGCATCAAATCAATGCGAAGTAGAAGGCTGATCTTCGAATCCATGCGAAGCAAATGGTTCAGCTTCAAATACTTGTGATACACATGATTTAGCTTCAACAGCATGCGAAACGAATGAGTTATATTCAAATCCAAGCGAAACACATGATTTATCTTCAAATCTATGCGAATTAGAAGGGTTATCTTGGAATCCATGCGAAACGTATGATATAGCTTCAAATACTTGTGATATACATGATTTAGCTTCAACAGCATGCGAAACAAACGAGTTAGCTTCAAAACCGAGCGAAACACATGATTTAGCCTCAAATCAATGCGAAGTAGAAGTCTTAGCTTCGAATAAATGCGAAACAAATGGTTTAGCTTCAAATACTTGTGATATATATATGATTTAGCTTCAACAGCATGCGAAACAAACGAGTTAGCTTCAAATCCATGCGAAACACATGATTTAACTTCAAATCAATGCGAAGTACGAGGCTTATCTTCGATCCCATGCAATACAAATGGTTTAGCTTCAAATACTTGTGATATACATGATTTAGCTTCAACAGCATGCGAAACAAACGAGTTAGCTTCAAATCCATGCGAAACACATGATTTAGCATCAAATCAATGCGAAGTAGAAGGCTGATCTTCGAATCCATGCGTAACAAATGGTTTAGCTTCAAATACTTGTGATATACATGATTTAGATTCAACAGCATGCGAAACAAACGAGTTAGATTCAAATCCATGCGAAACACATGATTTAGCTTCAAATCAATGCGAAGTAGAAGGCTTATCTTCGAATCCATGCGAAACAAATGGATTAGCTTCTTATACTTGTGATATACATGATTTAGCTTCATCAGCATGCGAAACAAACGAGTTAGCTTCAAATCCATGCGAAACACATGATTTAGCATCAAATCAATGCGAAGTAGAAGGCTGATCTTCGAATCCATGCGAAGCAAATGGTTCAGCTTCAAATACTTGTGATATACATGATTTAGCTTCAACAGCATGCGAAACGAATGAGTTATATTCAAATCCAAGCGAAACACATGATTTATCTTTAAATCTATGCGAATTAGAAGGGTTATCTTGGAATCCATGCGAAACGTATGATATAGCATCAAATACTTGTGATATACATGATTTAGCTTCAACAGCATGCGAAACAAACGAGTTAGCTTCAAAACCGAGCGAAACACATGATTTAGCCTCAAATCAATGCGAAGTAGAAGTCTTAGCTTCGAATAAATGCGAAACAAATGGTTTAGCTTCAAATACTTGTGATATATATATGATTTAGCTTCAACAGCATGCGAAACAAACGAGTTAGCTTCAAATCCATGCGAAACACATGATTTAGCTTCAAATCCATGCGAAACACATGATTTAGCTTCAAATCAATGCGAATTAGAAGGGTTATCTTCGAATCCTTGCGAAACAAATGATATAGCTTCAAATACTTGTGATATACATGATTTAGCTTCAACAGCATGCGAAACAAACGAGTTAGCTTCAAATCCATGCGAAACACATGATTTAGCTTCAAATCCATGCGAAACACATGATTTAGCTTCAAATCAATGCGAAGTAGAAGGCTTATCTTCGAATCCATGCGAAACAAACGGATTAGCTTCTTATACTTGTGATATACATGATTTAGCTTCATCAGCATGCGAAATAAACGAGTTAGATTCAAATCCATGCGAAACACATGATTTAGCTTCAAATCAATGCGAAGTAGAAGGGCTATCTTCGTATCGATGCGAAACAAATGGTTTAGCTGCAAATACTTGTGATATACGTGATTTAGCTTCAACAGCATCCGAAACAAACGAGTTAGATTCAAATCCATGCGAAACACATGATTTAGCTTCAAATTAATGCGAAGAAGTAGGCATATCTTCGAATCCATGCGAAACAAATGGATTAGCTTCTTATACTTGTGATATACATGATTTAGCTTCAACAGCATGCGAAATAAACGAGTTAGCTTCAAATCCATGCGAAACACATGATTTAGCTTCAAATCAATGCGAAGTAGGAGGCTTATCTTCGATCCCATGCGATACAAATGGTTTAGCTTCAAATACTTGTGATATACATGATTTAGCTTCAACAGCATGCGAAACAAACGAGTTAGCTTCAAATCCATGCGAAACACATGATTTAGCTTCAAATCAATGCGAATTAGAAGGGTTATCTTGGAATCCATGCGAAACGTATGATATAGCTTCAAATACTTGTGATATACATGATTTAGCTTCAACAGCATGCGAAACAAACGAGTTAGCTTCAAATCCATGCGAATCACATGATTTAGCACCAAATCAATGCGAAGTAGGAGGCTGATCATCGAATCCATGCGAAGCAAGTGGTTTAGCTTCAAATACTTGTGATATACATGATTTAGCTTCAACAGCATGCGAAACAAATGAGTTATCTTCAAATCCAAGCGAAACACATGATTTATCTTCAAGTCAATGCGATGTAGAAAGCTTGGCTTCAAAACCATAGGAATCAAATGGTTTAGCTTCAAATACTTGTGATATGCATGATTTAGCTTCAACTACTAGCGAAAAAAACGAGTTAGCTTCAAATCCAAGCGAAACACATGATTTAGCTTCGTATCAATGCGAATTAGAAGGGTTATCTTCGAAACCATGCGAAACACATGATATAGCTTCAAATACTTGTTGATATACATGATTTAACTTCAACAGCATCCGAAACAAACGAGTTAGATTCAAATCATGCGAAACACATGATTTAGCTTCAAATTAATGCGAAGAAGTAGGCATATCTTCGAATCCATGCGAAACAAATGGATTAGCTTCTTATACTTGTGATATACATGATTTAGCTTCAACAGCATGCGAAATAAACGAGTTAGCTTCAAATCCATGCGAACACATGATTTAGCTTCAAATCAATGCGAAGTAGGAGGCTTATCTTCGATCCCATGCGATACAAATGGTTTAGCTTCAATACTTGTGATATACATGATTTAGCTTCAACAGCATGCGAAACAAACGAGATAGCTTCAAATCCATGCGAAACACATGATTTAGCATCAATCAATGCGAAGTAGAAGGCTGATCTTCGAATCCATGCGTAACAAATGGTTTAGCTTCAAATACTTGTGATATACATGATTTATCTTCAACAGCATGCGAACAAACGAGTTAGCTTCAAATCCATGCGAAACACATGATTTACCTTCAAATCAATGCGAATTAGAAGGGTTATCTTCGAATCCATGCGAAACATATGATATAGCTTCAAATACTTGTGGTATACATGATTTAGCTTCAACAGCATGCGAACAAACGAGTTAGCTTCAAATCCATGCGAAACACATGATTTAGCATCAAATCAATGCGAAGTAGGAGGCTTATCTTCGATCCATGCGATACAAATGGTTTAGCTTCAAATACTTGTGATATAAATGATTTAGCTTCAACAGCATGCGAAACAAATGAGTTATATTCAAATCCAAGCGAAACACATGATTTATCTTCAAATCTATGCGAATTAGAAGGGTTATCTTGGAATCCATGCGAAACGTATGATATAGCTTCAAATACTTGTGATATACATGATTTAGCTTCAACAGCATGCGAAACAAACGAGTTAGCTTAAAAACCGAGCGAAACACATGATTTAGCCTCAAATCAATGCGAAGTAGAAGGCTTAGCATCGAATAAATGCGAAACAAATGGTTTAGCTTCAAATACTTGTGATATATATGATTTAGCTGCAACAGCATGCGAAACAAACGAGTTAGCTTCAAATCCATGCGAACACATGATTTAGCTTCAAATCAATGCGAAGTAGGAGGCTTATCTTCGATCCCATGCGATACAAATGGTTTAGCTTCAAATACTTGTGATATACATGATTTAGCTACAACTGCATGCGATACAAACGAGTTAGCTTCAAACCCATGCGAAACACATGATTTATCATCAAATAAATGCGAAGTAGAAGGCTGATCTTCGAATCCATGCGTAACAAATGGTTTAGATTGAAATACTTGTGATATATGATTTAGCTTCAACAGCATGCGAAACAAACGAGTTAGCTTCAAATCCATGCGAAACACATGATTTAGCTTCAAATCAATGCGAAGTAGGAGGCTTATCTTCGATCCCATGCGATACAAATGGTTTAGCTTCAAATACTTGTGATATAAATGATTTAGCTTCAACAGCATGCGAAACAAATGAGTTATATTCAAATCCAAGCGAAACACATGATTTATCTTCAAATCTATGCGAATTAGAAGGGTTATCTTGGAATCCATGCGAAACGTATGATATAGCTTCAAATACTTGTGATATACATGATTTAGCTTCAAACAGCATGCGAAACAAACGAGTTAGCTTAAAAACCGAGTCGAAACACATGATTTAGCCTCAAATCAATGCGAAGTAGAAGGCTTAGCATCGAATAAATGCGAAACAAATGGTTTAGCTTCAAAATACTTGTGATATATATGATTTAGCTGCAACAGCATGCGAAACAAACGAGTTAGCTTCAAATCCATGCGAAACACATGATTTAGCTTCAAATCAATGCGAAGTAGGAGGCTTATCTTCGATCCCATGCGATACAAATGGTTTAGCTTCAAAATACTTGTGATATACATGATTTAGCTTCAACAGCATGCGAAACAAACGAGTTAGCTTCAAATCCATGCGAAACACATGATTTAGCATCAAATCAATGCGAAGTAGAAGGCTGATCTTCGAATCCATGCGTAACAAATGGTTTAGCTTCAAATACTTGTGATATACATGATTTAGCTTCAACAGCATGCGAAACAAACGAGTTAGCTTCAAATCCATGCGAAACACATGATTTAGCTTCAAATCAATGCGAATTAGAAGGGTTATCTTGGAATCCATGCGAAACGTATGATATAGCTTCAAATACTTGTGATATACATGATTTAGCTTCAACAGCATGCGAAACAAACGAGTTAGCTTCAAATCCATGCGAATCACATGATTTAGCACCAAATCAATGCGAAGTAGAGGCTGATCAACGAATCCATGCGAAGCAAGTGGTTTAGCTTCAAATACTTGTGATATACATGATTTTAGCTTCAACAGCATGCGAAACAAATGAGTTATCTTCAAATCCAAGCGAAACACATGATTTATCTTCAAGTCAATGCGATGTAGAAAGCTTGGCTTCAAAACCATAGGAATCAAATGGTTTAGCTTCAAATACTTGTGATATGCATGATTTAGCTTCAACTACTAGCGAAAAAAACGAGTTAGCTTCAAATCCAAGCGAAACACATGATTTAGCTTCGTATCAATGCGAATTAGAAGGGTTATCTTCGAAACCATGCGAAACACATGATATAGCTTCAAATACTTGTGATATACATGATTTAACTTCAACAGCATCCGAAACAGACGAGTTAGATTCAAATCCATGCGAAACACATGATTTAGCTTCAAATTAATGCGAAGAAGTAGGCATATCTTCGAATCCATGCGAAACAAATGGATTAGCTTCTTATACTTGTGATATACATGATTTAGCTTCAACAGCATGCGAAATAAACGAGTTAGCTTCAAATCCATGCGAAACACATGATTTAGCTTCAAATCAATGCGAAGTAGGAGGCTTATCTTCGATCCATGCGATACAAATGGTTTAGCTTCAAATACTTGTGATATACATGATTTAGCTTCAACAGCATGCGAAACAAACGAGTTTAGCTTCAAATCCATGCGAAACACATGATTTAGCTTCAAATCAATGCGAATTAGAAGGGTTATCTTGGAATCCATGCGAAACGTATGATATAGCTTCAAATACTTGTGATATACATGATTTAGCTTCAACAGCATGCGAAACAAACGAGTTAGCTTCAAATCCATGCGAATCACATGATTTAGCACCAAATCAATGCGAAGTAGGAGGCTGATCATCGAATCCATGCGAAGCAAGTGGTTTAGCTTCAAATACTTGTGATATACATGATTTAGCTTCAACAGCATGCGAAACAAATGAGTTATCTTCAAATCCAAGCGAAACACATGATTTATCTTCAAGTCAATGCGATGTAGAAAGCTTGGCTTCAAAACCATAGGAATCAAATGGTTTAGCTTCAAATACTTGTGATATGCATGATTTAGCTTCAACTACTAGCGAAAAAAACGAGTTAGCTTCAAATCCAAGCGAAACACATGATTTAGCTTCGTATCAATGCGAATTAGAAGGGTTATCTTCGAAACCATGCGAAACACATGATATAGCTTCAAATACTTGTGATATACATGATTTAACTTCAACAGCATCCGAAACAAACGAGTTAGATTCAAATCCATGCGAAACACATGATTTAGCTTCAAATTAATGCGAAGAAGTAGGCATATCTTCGAATCCATGCGAAACAAATGGATTAGCTTCTTATACTTGTGATATACATGATTTAGCTTCAACAGCATGCGAAATAAACGAGTTAGCTTCAAATCCATGCGAAACACATGATTTAGCTTCAAATCAATGCGAAGTAGGAGGCTTATCTTCGATCCCATGCGATACAAATGGTTTAGCTTCAAATACTTGTGATATACATGATTTAGCTTCAACAGCATGCGAAACAAACGAGATAGCTTCAAATCCATGCGAAACACATGATTTAGCATCAAATCAATGCGAAGTAGAAGGCTGATCTTCGAATCCATGCGTAACAAATGGTTTAGCTTCAAATACTTGTGATATACATGATTTATCTTCAACAGCATGCGAAACAAACGAGTTAGCTTCAAATCCATGCGAAACACATGATTTACCTTCAAATCAATGCGAATTAGAAGGGTTATCTTCGAATCCATGCGAAACATATGATATAGCTTCAAATACTTGTGGTATACATGATTTAGCTTCAACAGCATGCGAAACAAACGAGTTAGCTTCAAATCCATGCGAAACACATGATTTAGCATCAAATCAATGCGAAGTAGGAGGCTTATCTTCGATCCCATGCGATACAAATGGTTTAGCTTCAAATACTTGTGATATAAATGATTTAGCTTCAACAGCATGCGAAACAAATGAGTTATATTCAAATCCAAGCGAAACACATGATTTATCTTCAAATCTATGCGAATTAGAAGGGTTATCTTGGAATCCATGCGAAACGTATGATATAGCTTCAAATACTTGTGATATACATGATTTAGCTTCAACAGCATGCGAAACAAACGAGTTAGCTTAAAAACCGAGCGAAACACATGATTTAGCCTCAAATCAATGCGAAGTAGAAGGCTTAGCATCGAATAAATGCGAAACAAATGGTTTAGCTTCAAATACTTGTGATATATATGATTTAGCTGCAACAGCATGCGAAACAAACGAGTTAGCTTCAAATCCATGCGAAACACATGATTTAGCTTCAAATCAATGCGAAGTAGGAGGCTTATCTTCGATCCCATGCGATACAAATGGTTTAGCTTCAAATACTTGTGATATACATGATTTAGCTACAACTGCATGCGATACAAACGAGTTAGCTTCAAACCCATGCGAAACACATGATTTATCATCAAATAAATGCGAAGTAGAAGGCTGATCTTCGAATCCATGCGTAACAAATGGTTTAGATTGAAATACTTGTGATATATGATTTAGCTTCAACAGCATGCGAAACAAACGAGTTAGCTTCAAATCCATGCGAAACACATGATTTAGCTTCAAATCAATGCGAAGTAGGAGGCTTATCTTCGATCCCATGCGATACAAATGGTTTAGCTTCAAATACTTGTGATATAAATGATTTAGCTTCAACAGCATGCGAAACAAATGAGTTATATTCAAATCCAAGCGAAACACATGATTTATCTTCAAATCTATGCGAATTAGAAGGGTTATCTTGGAATCCATGCGAAACGTATGATATAGCTTCAAATACTTGTGATATACATGATTTAGCTTCAACAGCATGCGAAACAAACGAGTTAGCTTAAAAACCGAGCGAAACACATGATTTAGCCTCAAATCAATGCGAAGTAGAAGGCTTAGCATCGAATAAATGCGAAACAAATGGTTTAGCTTCAAATACTTGTGATATATATGATTTAGCTGCAACAGCATGCGAAACAAACGAGTTAGCTTCAAATCCATGCGAAACACATGATTTAGCTTCAAATCAATGCGAAGTAGGAGGCTTATCTTCGATCCCATGCGATACAAATGGTTTAGCTTCAAATACTTGTGATATACATGATTTAGCTTCAACAGCATGCGAAACAAACGAGTTAGCTTCAAATCCATGCGAAACACATGATTTAGCATCAAATCAATGCGAAGTAGAAGGCTGATCTTCGAATCCATGCGTAACAAATGGTTTAGCTTCAAATACTTGTGATATACATGATTTAGCTTCAACAGCATGCGAAACAAACGAGTTAGCTTCAAATCCATGCGAAACACATGATTTAGCCTCAAATCAATGCGAAGTAGAAGGCTTAGCTTCGAATAAATGCGAAACAAATGGTTTTGCTTCAAATACTTGTGATATATATGATTTAGCTTCAACAGCATGCGAAACAAACGAGTTAGCTTCAAATCCATGCGAAACACATGATTTAGCTTCAAATCAATGCGAAGTAGGAGGCTTATCTTCGATCCCATGCGATACAAATGGTTTAGCTTCAAATACTTGTGATATACATGATTTAGCTTCAACAGCATGCGAAATAAACGAGATAGCTTCAAATCCATGCGAAACACATGATTTAGCTTCAAATCAATGCGAATTAGAAGGGTTATCTTGGAATCCATGCGAAACGTATGATATAGCTTCAAATACTTGTGGTATACATGATTTAGCTTCAACAGCATGCGAAACAAACGAGTTAGCTTCAAATCCATGCGAAACACATGATTTAGCATCAAATCAATGCGAAGTAGAAGGCTGATCTTCGAATCCATGCGAAGCAAATGGTTTTGCTTCAAATACTTGTGATATACATGATTTAGCTTCAACAGCATGCGAAACAAATGAGTTATATTCAAATCCAAGCGAAACACATGATTTATCTTCAAATCTATGCGAATTAGAAGGGTTATCTTGGAATCCATGCGAAACATATGATATAGCTTCAAATACTTGTGATATACATGATTTAGCTTCAACAGCATGCGAAACAAACGAGTTAGCTTCAAAACCGAGCGGAACACATTATTTAGCCTCAAATCAATGCGAAGTAGAAGGCTTAGCTTCGAATAAATGCGAAACAAATGGTTTTGCTTCAAATACTTGTGATATATATGATTTAGCTTCAACAGCATGCGAAACAAACGAGTTAGCTTCAAATCCATGCGAAACACATGATTTAGCTTCAAATCAATGCGAAGTAGGAGGCTTATCTTCGATCCCATGCGATACAAATGGTTTAGCTTCAAATACTTGTGATATACATGATTTAGCTTCAACAGCATGCGAAACAAACGAGTTAGCTTCAAATCCATGCGAAACACATGATTTAGCATCAAATCAATGCGAAGTAGAAGGCTGATCTTCGAATTCATGCGTAACAAATGGTTTAGCTTCAAATACTTGTGATATACATGATTTAGCTTCAACAGCATGCGAAACAAACGAGTTAGCTTCAAATCCATGCGAAACACATGATTTAGCTTCAAATCAATGCGAAGAGGTAGGCATATCTTCGAATCCATGCAAAACAAATGGATTAGCTTCTTATACTTGTGATATACATGATTTAGCTTCAACAGCATGCGAAATAAACGAGTTAGCTTCAAATCCATGCGAAACACATGATTTATCATCAAATCAATGCGAAGTAGAAGGCTGATCTTCGAATCCATGCGAAGCAAATGGTTTAGCTTCAAATACTTGTGATATACATGATTTAGCTTCAACAGCATGCGAAACAAATGAGTTATATTCAAATCCAAGCGAAACACATGAATTATCTTCAAATCTATGCGAATTAGAAGGGTTATCTTGGAATCCATGCGAAACGTATGATGTAGCTTCAAATACTTGTGATATACATGATTTAGCTTCAACAGCATGCGAAACAAACGAGTTAGCTTCAAAACCGTGCGAAACACACGATTTAGCCTCAAATCAATGCGAAGTAGAAGGCTTAGCTTCGAATAAATGCGAAACAAATGGTTTTGCTTCAAATACTTGTGATATATATGATTTAGCTTCAACAGCATGCGAAACAAACGAGTTAGCTTCAAATCCATGCGAAACACATGATTTAGCTTCAAATCAATGCGAATTAGAAGGGTTATCTTGGAATCCATGCGAAACGTATGATATAGCTTCAAATACTTGTGATATACATGATTTAGCTTCAACAGCATGCGAAATAAACGAGTTAGCTTCAAATCCATGCGAATCACATGATTTAGCACCAAATCAATGCGAAGTAGGAGGCTGATCATCGAATCCATGCGAAGCAAGTGGTTTAGCTTCAAATACTTGTGATATACATGATTTAGCTTCAACAGCATGCGAAACAAATGAGTTATCTTCAAATCCAAGCGAAACACATGATTTATCTTCAAGTCAATGCGATGTAGAAAGCTTGGCTTCAAAACCATAGGAATCAAATGGTTTAGCTTCAAATACTTGTGATATGCATGATTTAGCTTCAACTACTAGCGAAAAAAACGAGTTAGCTTCAAATCCAAGCGAAACACATGATTTAGCTTCGTATCAATGCGAATTAGAAGGGTTATCTTCGAAACCATGCGAAACACATGATATAGCTTCAAATACTTGTGATATACATGATTTAACTTCAACAGCATCCGAAACAAACGAGTTAGATTCAAATCCATGCGAAACACATGATTTAGCTTCAAATTAATGCGAAGAAGTAGGCATATCTTCGAATCCATGCGAAACAAATGGATTAGCTTCTTATACTTGTGATATACATGATTTAGCTTCAACAGCATGCGAAATAAACGAGTTAGCTTCAAATCCATGCGAAACACATGATTTAGCTTCAAATCAATGCGAAGTAGGAGGCTTATCTTCGATCCCATGCGATACAAATGGTTTAGCTTCAAATACTTGTGATATACATGATTTAGCTTCAACAGCATGCGAAACAAACGAGATAGCTTCAAATCCATGCGAAACACATGATTTAGCATCAAATCAATGCGAAGTAGAAGGCTGATCTTCGAATCCATGCGTAACAAATGGTTTAGCTTCAAATACTTGTGATATACATGATTTATCTTCAACAGCATGCGAAACAAACGAGTTAGCTTCAAATCCATGCGAAACACATGATTTACCTTCAAATCAATGCGAATTAGAAGGGTTATCTTCGAATCCATGCGAAACATATGATATGGCTTCAAATACTTGTGGTATACATGATTTAGCTTCAACAGCATGCGAAACAAACGAGTTAGCTTCAAATCCATGCGAAACACATGATTTAGCATCAAATCAATGCGAAGTAGGAGGCTTATCTTCGATCCCATGCGATACAAATGGTTTAGCTTCAAATACTTGTGATATAAATGATTTAGCTTCAACAGCATGCGAAACAAATGAGTTATATTCAAATCCAAGCGAAACACATGATTTATCTTCAAATCTATGCGAATTAGAAGGGTTATCTTGGAATCCATGCGAAACGTATGATATAGCTTCAAATACTTGTGATATACATGATTTAGCTTCAACAGCATGCGAAACAAACGAGTTAGCTTAAAAACCGAGCGAAACACATGATTTAGCCTCAAATCAATGCGAAGTAGAAGGCTTAGCATCGAATAAATGCGAAACAAATGGTTTAGCTTCAAATACTTGTGATATATATGATTTAGCTGCAACAGCATGCGAAACAAACGAGTTAGCTTCAAATCCATGCGAAACACATGATTTAGCTTCAAATCAATGCGAAGTAGGAGGCTTATCTTCGATCCCATGCGATACAAATGGTTTAGCTTCAAATACTTGTGATATACATGATTTAGCTACAACTGCATGCGATACAAACGAGTTAGCTTCAAACCCATGCGAAACACATGATTTATCATCAAATAAATGCGAAGTAGAAGGCTGATCTTCGAATCCATGCGTAACAAATGGTTTAGATTGAAATACTTGTGATATATGATTTAGCTTCAACAGCATGCGAAACAAACGAGTTAGCTTCAAATCCATGCGAAACACATGATTTAGCTTCAAATCAATGCGAAGTAGGAGGCTTATCTTCGATCCCATGCGATACAAATGGTTTAGCTTCAAATACTTGTGATATAAATGATTTAGCTTCAACAGCATGCGAAACAAATGAGTTATATTCAAATCCAAGCGAAACACATGATTTATCTTCAAATCTATGCGAATTAGAAGGGTTATCTTGGAATCCATGCGAAACGTATGATATAGCTTCAAATACTTGTGATATACATGATTTAGCTTCAACAGCATGCGAAACAAACGAGTTAGCTTAAAAACCGAGCGAAACACATGATTTAGCCTCAAATCAATGCGAAGTAGAAGGCTTAGCATCGAATAAATGCGAAACAAATGGTTTAGCTTCAAATACTTGTGATATATATGATTTAGCTGCAACAGCATGCGAAACAAACGAGTTAGCTTCAAATCCATGCGAAACACATGATTTAGCTTCAAATCAATGCGAAGTAGGAGGCTTATCTTCGATCCCATGCGATACAAATGGTTTAGCTTCAAATACTTGTGATATACATGATTTAGCTTCAACAGCATGCGAAACAAACGAGTTAGCTTCAAATCCATGCGAAACACATGATTTAGCATCAAATCAATGCGAAGTAGAAGGCTGATCTTCGAATCCATGCGTAACAAATGGTTTAGCTTCAAATACTTGTGATATACATGATTTAGCTTCAACAGCATGCGAAACAAACGAGTTAGCTTCAAATCCATGCGAAACACATGATTTAGCCTCAAATCAATGCGAAGTAGAAGGCTTAGCTTCGAATAAATGCGAAACAAATGGTTTTGCTTCAAATACTTGTGATATATATGATTTAGCTTCAACAGCATGCGAAACAAACGAGTTAGCTTCAAATCCATGCGAAACACATGATTTAGCTTCAAATCAATGCGAAGTAGGAGGCTTATCTTCGATCCCATGCGATACAAATGGTTTAGCTTCAAATACTTGTGATATACATGATTTAGATTCAACAGCATGCGAAATAAACGAGATAGCTTCAAATCCATGCGAAACACATGATTTAGCTTCAAATCAATGCGAATTAGAAGGGTTATCTTGGAATCCATGCGAAACGTATGATATAGCTTCAAATACTTGTGGTATACATGATTTAGCTTCAACAGCATGCGAAACAAACGAGTTAGCTTCAAATCCATGCGAAACACATGATTTAGCATCAAATCAATGCGAAGTAGAAGGCTGGTCTTCGAATCCATGCGAAGCAAATGGTTTTGCTTCAAATACTTGTGATATACATGATTTAGCTTCAACAGCATGCGAAACAAATGAGTTATATTCAAATCCAAGCGAAACACATGATTTATCTTCAAATCTATGCGAATTAGAAGGGTTATCTTGGAATCCATGCGAAACATATGATATAGCTTCAAATACTTGTGATATACATGATTTAGCTTCAACAGCATGCGAAACAAACGAGTTAGCTTCAAAACCGAGCGGAACACATTATTTAGCCTCAAATCAATGCGAAGTAGAAGGCTTAGCTTCGAATAAATGCGAAACAAATGGTTTTGCTTCAAATACTTGTGATATATATGATTTAGCTTCAACAGCATGCGAAACAAACGAGTTAGCTTCAAATCCATGCGAAACACATGATTTAGCTTCAAATCAATGCGAAGTAGGAGGCTTATCTTCGATCCCATGCGATACAGATGGTTTAGCTTCAAATACTTGTGATATACATGATTTAGCTTCAACAGCATGCGAAACAAACGAGTTAGCTTCAAATCCATGCGAAACACATGATTTAGCATCAAATCAATGCGAAGTAGAAGGCTGATCTTCGAATTCATGCGTAACAAATGGTTTAGCTTCAAATACTTGTGATATACATGATTTAGCTTCAACAGCATGCGAAACAAACGAGTTAGCTTCAAATCCATGCGAAACACATGATTTAGCTTCAAATCAATGCGAAGAGGTAGGCATATCTTCGAATCCATGCAAAACAAATGGATTAGCTTCTTATACTTGTGATATACATGATTTAGCTTCAACAGCATGCGAAATAAACGAGTTAGCTTCAAATCCATGCGAAACACATGATTTATCATCAAATCAATGCGAAGTAGAAGGCTGATCTTCGAATCCATGCGAAGCAAATGGTTTAGCTTCAAATACTTGTGATATACATGATTTAGCTTCAACAGCATGCGAAACAAATGAGTTATATTCAAATCCAAGCGAAACACATGAATTATCTTCAAATCTATGCGAATTAGAAGGGTTATCTTGGAATCCATGCGAAACGTATGATATAGCTTCAAATACTTGTGATATACATGATTTAGCTTCAACAGCATGCGAAACAAACGAGTTAGCTTCAAAACCGTGCGAAACACACGATTTAGCCTCAAATCAATGCGAAGTAGAAGGCTTAGCTTCGAATAAATGCGAAACAAATGGTTTTGCTTCAAATACTTGTGATATATATGATTTAGCTTCAACAGCATGCGAAACAAACGAGTTAGCTTCAAATCCATGCGAAACACATGATTTAGCTTCAAATCAATGCGAAGTAGGAGGCTTATCTTCGATCCCATGCGATACAAATGGTTTAGCTTCAAATACTTGTGATATACATGATTTAGCTTCATCAGCATGCGAAACAAACGAGTTAGCTTCAGATCCATGCGAAACACATGATTTAGCATCAAATCAATGCGAAGTAGAAGGCTGATCTTCGAATCCATGCGTAACAAATGGTTTAGCTTCAAATACTTGTGATATACATGATTTAGCTTCAACAGCATGCGAAACAAACGAGTTAGCTTCAAATCCATGCGAAACACATGATTTAGCTTCAAATCAATGCGAATTAGAAGGCTGATCTTCGAATTCATGCGTAACAAATGGTTTAGCTTCAAATACTTGTGATATACATGATTTAGCTTCAACAGCATGCGAAACAAATGAGTTATCTTCAAATCCAAGCGAAACACATGATTTATCTTCAAGTCAATGCGATGTAGAAAGCTTGGCTTCAAAACCATGGGAATCAAATGGTTTAGCTTCAAATACTTGTGATATGCATGATTTAGCTTCAACTACTAGCGCAAAAAACGAGTTAGCTTCAAATCCAAGCGAAACACATGATTTAGCTTCAAATCAATGCGAAGAAGTAGGCATATCTTCGAATCCATGCGAAACAAATGGATTAGCTTCTTATACTTGTGATATACATGATTTAGCTTCAACAGCATGCGAAACAGACGAGTTAGCTTCAAATCCATGCGAAACACATGATTTAGCATCAAATCAATGCGAAGTAGAAGGCTGATCTTCGAATCCATGCGAAGCAAATGGTTTAGCTTCAAATACTTGTGATATACATGATTTAGCTTCAACTGCATGCGAAACAAACGAGTTAGCTTAAAATCCATGCGGAACACATGATTTAGCATCAAATAAATGCGAAGTGGAAGGCTTATCTTCGAATCCATGCGAAACGAATAGTTCAGCTTCAAATACTTCTGATATACATGATTCAGCTTCAACTGCATGCGAAACAAACGATGTAGCTTTAAATCCATGCGAAACACATGATTTAGATTAAAATCAATGCGAAGTAGAAGGCTTATCTTCGAATCCATGCGAAACAAATGGTTTAGCTTCAAATACTTGTGATATACATGATTCAGCTACAACTGCATGCGAAAAAAACGAGTTAGCTTCAAATCCAAGCGAAACACATGATTTAGCTTCAAATCAATGCGAATTGGAAGGGTTATCTTCGAATCCATGCGAAGCAAATGGTTTAGCTTCAAATACTTGTGATATACATGATTTAGCTTCAACAGCATGCGAAACAAATGAGTTATATTCAAATCCAAGCGAAACACATGATTTATCTTCAAATCAATGCGAATTAGAAGGGTTATCTTGGAATGCATGCGAAACGTATGATATAGCTTCAAATACTTGTGATATACATGATTTAGCTTCAACAGCATGCGAAACAAACGAGTTAGCTTCAAATCCATGCGAAACACATGATTTAGCATCAAATCAATGCGAAGTAGAAGGCTGATCTTCGAATCCATGCGAAGCAAATGGTTTAGCTTCAAATACTTGTGATATACGTGATTTAGCTTCAACAGCATGCGAAACAAATGAGTTATATTCAAATCCAAGCGAAACACATGATTTATCTTCAAATCTATGCGAATTAGAAGGGTTATCTTGGAATCCATGCGAAACGTATGATATAGCTTCAAATACTTGTGATATACATGATTTAGATTCAACAGCATGCGAAACAAGCGAGTTAGATTCAAAACCAAGCGAAACACATGATTTAGCCTCAAATCAATGCGAAGTAGAAGGCTTAGCTTCGAATAAATGCGAAACAAATAGTTTAGCTTCAAATACTTGTGATATATATGATTTAGCTTCAACAGCATGCGAAACAGACGAGTTAGCTTCAAATCCATGCGAAACACATGATTTAGCTTCAAATCAATGCGATACAAATGGTTTAGCTTCAAATACTTGTGATATACATGATTTAGCTTCAACAGCATGCGAAACAAACGAGTTAGCTTCAAATCCATGCGAAACACATGATTTAGCATCAAGTCAATGCGAAGTAGAAGGCTGATCTTCGAATCCATGCGTAACAAATGGTTTAGCTTCAAATACTTGTGATATACATGATTTAGCTTCAACTGCATGCGAAACAAACGAGCTAGCTTCAAATCCATGCGAAAAACATGATTTAGCATCAAATCAATGCGAAGTGGAAGGCTTATCTTCGAATCCATACGAAACGAATAGTTCAGCTTCAAATACTTCTGATATACATGATTCAGCTTCAACTGCATGCGAAACAAACGATGTAGCTTTAAATCCATGCGAAACACATGATTTAGATTAAAATCAATGCGAAGTAGAAGGCTTATCTTCGAATCCATGCGAAACAAATGGTTTAGCTTCAAATACTTGTGATATACATGATTCAGCTACAACTGCATGCGAAAAAAACGAGTTAGCTTCAAATCCAAGCGAAACACATGATTTAGCTTCAAATCAATGCGAATTGGAAGGGTTATCTTCGAATCCATGCGAAGCAAATGGTTTAGCTTCAAATACTTGTGATATACATGATTTAGCTTCAACAGCATGCGAAACAAATGAGTTATATTCAAATCCAAGCGAAACACATGATTTATCTTCAAATCAATGCGAATTAGAAGGGTTATCTTGGAATGCATGCGAAACGTATGATATAGCTTCAAATACTTGTGATATACATGATTTAGCTTCAACAGCATGCGAAACAAACGAGTTAGCTTCAAATCCATGCGAAACACATGATTTAGCATCAAATCAATGCGAAGTAGAAGGCTGATCTTCGAATCCATGCGAAGCAAATGGTTTAGCTTCAAATACTTGTGATATACGTGATTTAGCTTCAACAGCATGCGAAACAAATGAGTTATATTCAAATCCAAGCGAAACACATGATTTATCTTCAAATCTATGCGAATTAGAAGGGTTATCTTGGAATCCATGCGAAACGTATGATATAGCTTCAAATACTTGTGATATACATGATTTAGATTCAACAGCATGCGAAACAAGCGAGTTAGATTCAAAACCAAGCGAAACACATGATTTAGCCTCAAATCAATGCGAAGTAGAAGGCTTAGCTTCGAATAAATGCGAAACAAATAGTTTAGCTTCAAATACTTGTGATATATATGATTTAGCTTCAACAGCATGCGAAACAGACGAGTTAGCTTAAAATCCATGCGAAACACATGATTTAGCTTCAAATCAATGCGATACAAATGGTTTAGCTTCAAATACTTGTGATATACATGATTTAGCTTCAACTGCATGCGAAACAAACGAGTTAGCTTCAAATCCATGCGAAAAACATGATTTAGATTAAAATCAATGCGAAGTAGAAGGCTTATCTTCGAATCCATGCGAAGCAAATGGTTTAGCTTCAAATACTTGTGATATACATGATTTAGCTTCAACAGCATGCGAAACAAATGAGTTATATTCAAATCCAAGCGAAACACATGATTTATCTTGAAATCTATGCGAAGGAGAAAGCTTAGCTTCAAAACCATGGGAATCAAATGGTTGAGCTTCAAATACTTGTGATATACATGATTTAGCTTCAACTGCATGCGAAACAAATGAGTTATATTCAAATCCAAGCGAAACACATGATTTATCTTGAAATCTATGCGAAGGAGAAAGCTTAGCTTCAAAACCATGGGAATCAAATGGTTGAGCTTCAAATACTTGTGATATACATGATTTAGCTTCAACTGCATGCGAAACAAACGAGTTAGCTTAAAAGCCATGCGGAACACATGATTTAGCTTCAAATCAATGCGAAGTAGAAGGCTGATCTTCGAATCCTTGCGAAGCAAATGGTTTAGCTTCAAATACTTTTGATACACTTGAGTTAGCTTCAACAGCATGCGAAACAAACAAGTTAGCTTCAAATCCTTGCGAAACACATGATTTTGCATCAAATCAATGCGAAGTGGAAGACTTATCTTCGAATCCATGCGTAACGAATAGTTTAGCTTCAAATACTTGTGATATACATGATTCAGCTTCAACTGCATGCGAAACAAACGAGTTAGCTTTAAATCCATGCGAAACCCATGATTTAGATTAAAATCAATGCGAAGTAGAAGGCTTATCTTCGAATCCATGCGAAACAAATGGTTTAGCTTCAAATACTTGTGATATACATGATTTAGCTTCAACTGCATGCGATACAAACGAGTGAGCTTAAAATCCATGCGGAACACATGATTTAGCTTCAAATCAATGCGAAGTAGAAGGCTGATCTTCGAATCCATGCGAAGCAAATGGTTTAGCTTCAAATACTTTTGATACACTTGATTTAGCTTCAACAGCATGCGAAACAAACGAGTTAGCTTCAAATCCAAGCGAAACACATGATTTATCTTCAAATCAATGCGAATTAGAAGGGTTATCTTGGAATGCATGCGAAACGTATGATATAGCTTCAAATACTTGTGATATACATGATTTAGCTTCAACAGCATGCGAAACAGACGAGTTAGCTTCAACAGCATGCGAAACAAACAAGTTAGCTTCAAATCCTTGCGAAACACATGATTTTGCATCAAATCAATGCGAAGTGGAAGACTTATCTTCGAATCCATGCGTAACGAATAGTTTAGCTTCAAATACTTGTGATATACATGATTCAGCTTCAACTGCATGCGAAACAAACGAGTTAGCTTTAAATCCATGCGAAACCCATGATTTAGATTAAAATCAATGCGAAGTAGAAGGCTTATCTTCGAATCCATGGGAATCAAATGGTTGAGCTTCAAATACTTGTGATATACATGATTTAGCTTCAACTGCATGCGAAACAATCGAGTTAGCTTAAAAGCCATGCGGAACACATGATTTAGCTTCAAATCAATGCGAAGTAGAAGGCTGATCTTCGAATCCTTGCGAAGCAAATGGTTTAGCTTCAAATACTTTTGATACACTTGAGTTAGCTTCAACAGCATGCGAAACAAACAAGTTAGCTTCAAATCCTTGCGAAACACATGATTTTGCATCAAATCAATGCGAAGTGGAAGACTTATCTTCGAATCCATGCGTAACGAATAGTTTAGCTTCAAATACTTGTGATATACATGATTCAGCTTCAACTGCATGCGAAACAAACGAGTTAGCTTTAAATCCATGCGAAACACATGATTTAGATTAAAATCAATGCGAAGTAGAAGGCTTATCTTCGAATCCATGCGAAACAAATGGTTTAGCTTCAAATACTTGTGATATACATGATTTAGCTTCAACTGCATGCGATACAAACGAGTGAGCTTAAAATCCATGCGGAACACATGATTTAGCTTCAAATCAATGCGAAGTAGAAGGCTGATCTTCGAATCCATGCGAAGCAAATGGTTTAGCTTCAAATACTTTTGATACACTTGATTTAGCTTCAACAGCATGCGAAACAAACGAGTTAGCTTCAAATCCAAGCGAAACACATGATTTATCTTCAAATCAATGCGAATTAGAAGGGTTATCTTGGAATGCATGCGAAACGTATGATATAGCTTCAAATACTTGTGATATACATGATTTAGCTTCAACAGCATGCGAAACAGACGAGTTAGCTTCAAATCCATGCGAAACACATTATTTAGCATCAAATCAATGCGAAGTAGAAGGCTGATCTTCGAATCCATGCGAAGCAAATGGTTTAGCTTCAAATACTTGTGATATACATGACTTAGCTTCAACAGCATGCGAAACAAACGAGTTAGCTTCAAATCCATGCGAAACACATGATTTAGCATCAAGTCAATGCGAAGTAGAAGGCTGATCTTCGAATCCATGCGTAACAAATGGTTTAGCTTCAAATACTTGTGATATACATGATTTAGCTTCAACTGCATGCGAAACAAACGAGTTAGCTTCAAATCCATGCGAAAAACATGATTTAGATTAAAATCAATGCGAAGTAGAAGGCTTATCTTCGAATCCATGCGAAACAAATGGTTTAGCTTCAAATACTTGTGATATACATGATTCAGCTACAACTGCATGCGAAAAAAACGAGTTAGCTTCAAATCCAAGCGAAACACATGATTTAGCTTCAAATCAATGCGAATTGGAAGGGTTATCTTCGAATCCATGCGAAGCAAATGGTTTAGCTTCAAATACTTGTGATATACATGATTTAGCTTCAACAGCATGCGAAACAAACGAGTTAGCTTCAAATCCATGCGAAACACATGATTTAGCATCAAATCAATGCGAAGTAGAAGGCTGATCTTCGAATCCATGCGAAGCAAATGGTTTAGCTTCAAATACTTGTGATATACGTGATTTAGCTTCAACAGCATGCGAAACAAATGAGTTATATTCAAATCCAAGCGAAACACATGATTTATCTTAAAATCTATGCGAATTAGAAGGGTTATCTTGGAATCCATGCGAAACGTATGATATAGCTTCAAATACTTGTGATATACATGATTTAGCTTCAACAGCATGCGAAACAAACGAGTTAGCTTCAAAACCAAGCGAAACACATGATTTAGCCTCAAATCAACGCGAAGTAGAAGGCTTAGCTTCGAATAAATGCGAAACAAATAGTTTAGCTTCAAATACTTGTGATATATATGATTTAGCTTCAACAGCATGCGAAACAGACGAGTTAGCTTAAAATCCATGCGAAACACATGATTTAGCTTCAAATCAATGCGATACAAATGGTTTAGCTTCAAATACTTGTGATATACATGATTTAGCTTCAACTGCATGCGAAACAAACGAGTTAGCTTCAAATCCATGCGAAAAACATGATTTAGATTAAAATCAATGCGAAGTAGAAGGCTTATCTTCGAATCCATGCGAAGCAAATGGTTTAGCTTCAAATACTTGTGATATACATGATTTAGCTTCAACAGCATGCGAAACAAATGAGTTATATTCAAATCCAAGCGAAACACATGATTTATCTTGAAATCTATGCGAAGGAGAAAGCTTAGCTTCAAAACCATGGGAATCAAATGGTTGAGCTTCAAATACTTGTGATATACATGATTTAGCTTCAACTGCATGCGAAACAAACGAGTTAGCTTAAAAGCCATGCGGAACACATGATTTAGCTTCAAATCAATGCGAAGTAGAAGGCTGAACTTCGAATCCTTGCGAAGCAAATGGTTTAGCTTCAAATACTTTTGATACACTTGAGTTAGCTTCAACAGCATGCGAAACAAACAAGTTAGCTTCAAATCCTTGCGAAACACATGATTTTGCATCAAATCAATGCGAAGTGGAAGACTTATCTTCGAATCCATGCGTAACGAATAGTTTAGCTTCAAATACTTGTGATATACATGATTCAGCTTCAACTGCATGCGAAACAAACGAGTTAGCTTTAAATCCATGCGAAACACATGATTTAGATTAAAATCAATGCGAAGTAGAAGGCTTATCTTCGAATCCATGCGAAACAAATGGTTTAGCTTCAAATACTTGTGATATACATGATTTAGCTTCAACTGCATGCGATACAAACGAGTGAGCTTAAAATCCATGCGGAACACATGATTTAGCTTCAAATCAATGCGAAGTAGAAGGCTGATCTTCGAATCCATGCGAAGCAAATGGTTTAGCTTCAAATACTTTTGATACACTTGATTTAGCTTCAACAGCATGCGAAACAAACGAGTTAGCTTCAAATCCAAGCGAAACACATGATTTATCTTCAAATCAATGCGAATTAGAAGGGTTATCTTGGAATGCATGCGAAACGTATGATATAGCTTCAAATACTTGTGATATACATGATTTAGCTTCAACAGCATGCGAAACAGACGAGTTAGCTTCAAATCCATGCGAAACACATTATTTAGCATCAAATCAATGCGAAGTAGAAGGCTGATCTTCGAATCCATGCGAAGCAAATGGTTTAGCTTCAAATACTTGTGATATACATGATTTAGCTTCAACTGCATGCGAAACAAACGAGTTAGCTTAAAATCCATGCGGAACACATGATTTAGCATCAAATCAATGCCAAGTGGAAGGCTTATCTTCGAATCCATGCGAAACGAATAGTTCAGCTTCAAATACTTGTGATATACATGATTCAGCTTCAACTGCATGCGAAACAAACGAGTTAGCTTTAAATCCATGCGAAACACATGATTTAGATTAAAATCAATGCGAAGTAGAAGGCTTATTTTCGAATCCATGCGAAACAAATGGTTTAGCTTCAAATACTTGTGATATACATGATTCAGCTACAACTGCATGCGAAACAAACGAGTTAGCTTAAAATCCATGCGGAACACATGATTTAGCATCAAATCAATGCCAAGTGGAAGGCTTATCTTCGAATCCATGCGAAACGAATAGTTCAGCTTCAAATACTTGTGATATACATGATTCAGCTTCAACTGCATGCGAAACAAACGAGTTAGCTTTAAATCCATGCGAAACACATGATTTAGATTAAAATCAATGCGAAGTAGAAGGCTTATTTTCGAATCCATGCGAAACAAATGGTTTAGCTTCAAATACTTGTGATATACATGATTCAGCTACAACTGCATGCGAAAAAAACGAGTTAGCTTCAAATCCAAGCGACACGCATGATTTAGCTTCAAATCAATGCGAATTGGAAGAGTTATCTTCGAATCCATGCGAAGCAAATGGTTTAGCTTCAAATACTTGTGATATACATGATTTAGCTTCAACAGCATGCGAAACAAATGAGTTATATTCAAATCCAAGCGAAACACATGATTTATCTTCAAATCAATGCGAATTAGAAGGGTTATCTTGGAATGCATGCGAAACGTATGATATAGCTTCAAATACTTCGGATATACATGATTTAGCTTCAACAGCATGCGAAACAAACGAGTTAGCTTCAAATCCATGCGAAACACATGATTTAGCATCAAATCAATGCGAAGTAGAAGGCTGATCTTCGAATCCATGCGAAGCAAATGGTTTAGCTTCAAATACTTGTGATATACGTGATTTAGCTTCAACAGCATGCGAAACAAATGAGTTATATTCAAATCCAAGCGAAACACATTATTTATCTTCAAATCTATGCGAATTAGAAGGGTTATCTTGGAATCCATGCGAAACATATGATATAGCTTCAAATACTTGTGATATACATGATTTAGCTTCAACAGCATGCGAAACAAACGAGTTAGCTTCAAAACCGAGCGGAACACATTATTTAGCCTCAAATCAATGCGAAGTAGAAGGCTGATCTTCGAATCCATGCGAAGCAAATGGTTTAGCTTCAAATACTTGTGATATACGTGATTTAGCTTCAACAGCATGCGAAACAAATGAGTTATATTCAAATCCAAGCGAAACACATGATTTATCTTCAAATCTATGCGAAGTAGAAGGCTGATCTTCGAATCCATGCGTAACAAATGGTTTAGCTTCAAATACTTGTGATATACATGATTTAGCTTCAACTGCATGCGAAACAAACGAGTTAGCTTCAAATCCATGCGAAAAACATGATTTAGATTAAAATCAATGCGAAGTAGAAGGCTTATCTTCGAATCCATGCGAAGCAAATGGTTTAGCTTCAAATACTTGTGATATACATGATTTAGCTTCAACAGCATGCGAAACAAATGAGTTATATTCAAATCCAAGCGAAACACATGATTTATCTTGAAATCTATGCGAAGGAGAAAGCTTAGCTTCAAAACCATGGGAATCAAATGGTTTAGCTTCAAATACTTGTGATATACATGATTTAGCTTCAACTGCATGCGAAACAAACGAGTTAGCTTAAAAGCCATGCGGTACACATGATTTAGATTCAAATCAATGCGAAGTAGAAGGCTGATCTTCGAATCCTTGCGAAGCAATTGGTTTAGCTTCAAATACTTTTGATACACTTGAGTTAGCTTCAACAGCATGCGAAACAAACAAGTTAGCTTCAAATCCTTGCGAAACACATGATTTTGCATCAAATCAATGCGAAGTGGAAGACTTATCTTCGAATCCATGCGTAACGAATAGTTTAGCTTCAAATACTTGTGATATACATGATTCAGCTTCAACTGCATGCGAAACAAACGAGTTAGCTTTAAATCCATGCGAAACACATGATTTAGATTAAAATCAATGCGAAGTAGAAGGCTTATCTTCGAATCCATGCGAAACAAATGGTTTTGATTCAAATACTTGTGATATACATGATTTAGCTACAACTGCATGCGAAAAAAACGAGTTAGCTTCAAAACCAAGCGAAACACATGATTTAGCCTCAAATCAATGCGAAGTAGAAGGCTTAGCTTCAAAACCATGGGAATCAAATGGTTTAGCTTCAAATACTTGTGATATGCATGATTTAGCTTCAACTACTAGCGAAAAAAACGAGTTAGCTTCAAATCCAAGCGAAACACATGATTTAGCTTCAAATCAATGCGAATTAGAAGGGTTATCTTCGAACCCATGCGAAACAAATGATATAGCTTCAAATACTTGTGATATACATGATTTAACTTCAACAGCATCCGAAACAAACGAGTTAGATTCAAATCCATGCGAAACACATGATTTAGCTTCAAATCAATGCGAAGAAGTAGGGATATCTTCGAATCCATGCGAAACAAATGGATTGGCTTCTTACACTTGTGATATACATGATTTAGCTTCAACAGCATGCGAAATAAACGAGTTAGCTTCAAATCCATGCGAAACACATGCTTTAGCTTCAAATCAATGCGAATTAGAAGGGTTATCTTGGAATCCATGCGAAACGTATGATATAGCTTCAAATACTTGTGGTATACATGATTTAGCTTCAACAGCATGCGAAACAAACGAGTTAGCTTCAAATCCATGCGAAACACATGATTTAGCATCAAATCAATGCGAAGTAGAAGGCTGATCTTCGAATCCATGCGAAGCAAATGGTTTAGCTTCAAATACTTGTGATATACATGATTTAGCTTCAACAGCATGCGAAACAAACGAGTTAGCTTCAAATCCATGCGAAACACATGATTTAGCATCAAATCAATGCGAAGTAGAAGGCTGATCTTCGAATCAATGCGTAACAAATGGTTTAGCTGCAAATACTTGTGATATACATGATTTAGCTTCAACAGCATGCGAAACAAATGAGTTATATTCAAATCCAAGCGAAACACATGAATTATCTTCAAATCTATGCGAATTAGAAGGGTTATCTTGGAATCCATGCGAAACGTATGATATAGCTTCAAATACTTGTGATATACATGATTTAGCTTCAACAGCATGCGAAACAAACGAGTTAGCTTCAAAACCGTGCGAAACACACGATTTAGCCTCAAATGAATGCGAAGTAGAAGGCTTAACTTCGAATAAATGCGAAACAAATAGTTTAGCTTCAAATACTTGTGATATATATGATTTAGCTTCAACAGCATGCGAAACAGACGAGTTAGCTTAAAATCCATGCGAAACACATGATTTAGCTTCAAATCAATGCGATACAAATGGTTTAGCTTCAAATACTTGTGATATACATGATTTAGCTTCAACTGCATGCGAAACAAACGAGTTAGCTTCAAATCCATGCGAAAAACATGATTTAGATTAAAATCAATGCGAAGTAGAAGGCTTATCTTCGAATCCATGCGAAGCAAATGGTTTAGCTTCAAATACTTGTGATATACATGATTTAGCTTCAACAGCATGCGAAACAAATGAGTTATATTCAAATCCAAGCGAAACACATGATTTATCTTGAAATCTATGCGAAGGAGAAAGCTTAGCTTCAAAACCATGGGAATCAAATGGTTGAGCTTCAAATACTTGTGATATACATGATTTAGCTTCAACTGCATGCGAAACAAACGAGTTAGCTTAAAAGCCATGCGGAACACATGATTTAGCTTCAAATCAATGCGAAGTAGAAGGCTGAACTTCGAATCCTTGCGAAGCAAATGGTTTAGCTTCAAATACTTTTGATACACTTGAGTTAGCTTCAACAGCATGCGAAACAAACAAGTTAGCTTCAAATCCTTGCGAAACACATGATTTTGCATCAAATCAATGCGAAGTGGAAGACTTATCTTCGAATCCATGCGTAACGAATAGTTTAGCTTCAAATACTTGTGATATACATGATTCAGCTTCAACTGCATGCGAAACAAACGAGTTAGCTTTAAATCCATGCGAAACACATGATTTAGATTAAAATCAATGCGAAGTAGAAGGCTTATCTTCGAATCCATGCGAAACAAATGGTTTAGCTTCAAATACTTGTGATATACATGATTTAGCTTCAACTGCATGCGATACAAACGAGTGAGCTTAAAATCCATGCGGAACACATGATTTAGCTTCAAATCAATGCGAAGTAGAAGGCTGATCTTCGAATCCATGCGAAGCAAATGGTTTAGCTTCAAATACTTTTGATACACTTGATTTAGCTTCAACAGCATGCGAAACAAACGAGTTAGCTTCAAATCCAAGCGAAACACATGATTTATCTTCAAATCAATGCGAATTAGAAGGGTTATCTTGGAATGCATGCGAAACGTATGATATAGCTTCAAATACTTGTGATATACATGATTTAGCTTCAACAGCATGCGAAACAGACGAGTTAGCTTCAAATCCATGCGAAACACATTATTTAGCATCAAATCAATGCGAAGTAGAAGGCTGATCTTCGAATCCATGCGAAGCAAATGGTTTAGCTTCAAATACTTGTGATATACATGATTTAGCTTCAACTGCATGCGAAACAAACGAGTTAGCTTAAAATCCATGCGGAACACATGATTTAGCATCAAATCAATGCCAAGTGGAAGGCTTATCTTCGAATCCATGCGAAACGAATAGTTCAGCTTCAAATACTTGTGATATACATGATTCAGCTTCAACTGCATGCGAAACAAACGAGTTAGCTTTAAATCCATGCGAAACACATGATTTAGATTAAAATCAATGCGAAGTAGAAGGCTTATCTTCGAATCCATGCGAAACAAATGGTTTAGCTTCAAATACTTGTGATATACATGATTCAGCTACAACTGCATGCGAAAAAAACGAGTTAGCTTCAAATCCAAGCGAAACGCATGATTTAGCTTCAAATCAATGCGAATTGGAAGAGTTATCTTCGAATCCATGCGAAGCAAATGGTTTAGCTTCAAATACTTGTGATATACATGATTTAGCTTCAACAGCATGCGAAACAAATGAGTTATATTCAAATCCAAGCGAAACACATGATTTATCTTCAAATCAATGCGAATTAGAAGGGTTATCTTGGAATGCATGCGAAACGTATGATATAGCTTCAAATACTTCGGATATACATGATTTAGCTTCAACAGCATGCGAAACAAACGAGTTAGCTTCAAATCCATGCGAAACACATGATTTAGCATCAAATCAATGCGAAGTAGAAGGCTGATCTTCGAATCCATGCGAAGCAAATGGTTTAGCTTCAAATACTTGTGATATACGTGATTTAGCTTCAACAGCATGCGAAACAAATGAGTTATATTCAAATCCAAGCGAAACACATGATTTATCTTCAAATCTATGCGAATTAGAAGGGTTATCTTGGAATCCATGCGAAACATATGATATAGCTTCAAATACTTGTGATATACATGATTTAGCTTCAACAGCATGCGAAACAAACGAGTTAGCTTCAAAACCGAGCGGAACACATTATTTAGCCTCAAATCAATGCGAAGTAGAAGGCTGATCTTCGAATCCATGCGAAGCAAATGGTTTAGCTTCAAATACTTGTGATATACGTGATTTAGCTTCAACAGCATGCGAAACAAATGAGTTATATTCAAATCCAAGCGAAACACATGATTTATCTTCAAATCTATGCGAAGTAGAAGGCTGATCTTCGAATCCATGCGTAACAAATGGTTTAGCTTCAAATACTTGTGATATACATGATTTAGCTTCAACTGCATGCGAAACAAACGAGTTAGCTTCAAATCCATGCGAAAAACATGATTTAGATTAAAATCAATGCGAAGTAGAAGGCTTATCTTCGAATCCATGCGAAGCAAATGGTTTAGCTTCAAATACTTGTGATATACATGATTTAGCTTCAACAGCATGCGAAACAAATGAGTTATATTCAAATCCAAGCGAAACACATGATTTATCTTGAAATCTATGCGAAGGAGAAAGCTTAGATTCAAAACCATGGGAATCAAATGGTTTAGCTTCAAATACTTGTGATATACATGATTTAGCTTCAACTGCATGCGAAACAAACGAGTTAGCTTAAAAGCCATGCGGAACACATGATTTAGCTTCAAATCAATGCGAAGTAGAAGGCTGATCTTCGAATCCTTGCGAAGCAATTGGTTTAGCTTCAAATACTTTTGATACACTTGAGTTAGCTTCAACAGCATGCGAAACAAACAAGTTAGCTTCAAATCCTTGCGAAACACATGATTTTGCATCAAATCAATGCGAAGTGGAAGACTTATCTTCGAATCCATGCGTAACGAATAGTTTAGCTTCAAATACTTGTGATATACATGATTCAGCTTCAACTGCATGCGAAACAAACGAGTTAGCTTTAAATCCATGCGAAACACATGATTTAGATTAAAATCAATGCGAAGTAGAAGGCTTATCTTCGAATCCATGCGAAACAAATGGTTTTGATTCAAATACTTGTGATATACATGATTTAGCTACAACTGCATGCGAAAAAAACGAGTTAGCTTCAAAACCAAGCGAAACACATGATTTAGCCTCAAATCAATGCGAAGTAGAAGGCTTAGCTTCAAAACCATGGGAATCAAATGGTTTAGCTTCAAATACTTGTGATATGCATGATTTAGCTTCAACTACTAGCGAAAAAAACGAGTTAGCTTCAAATCCAAGCGAAACACATGATTTAGCTTCAAATCAATGCGAATTAGAAGGGTTATCTTCGAACCCATGCGAAACAAATGATATAGCTTCAAATACTTGTGATATACATGATTTAACTTCAACAGCATCCGAAACAAACGAGTTAGATTCAAATCCATGCGAAACACATGATTTAGCTTCAAATCAATGCGAAGAAGTAGGGATATCTTCGAATCCATGCGAAACAAATGGATTGGCTTCTTACACTTGTGATATACATGATTTAGCTTCAACAGCATGCGAAATAAACGAGTTAGCTTCAAATCCATGCGAAACACATGCTTTAGCTTCAAATCAATGCGAAGTAGAAGGCTTAGCTTCGAATAAATGCGAAACAAATGGTTTTGCTTCAAATACTTGTGATATATATGATTTAGCTTCAACAGCATGCGAAACAAACGAGTTAGCTTCAAATCCATGCGAAACACATGATTTAGCTTCAAATCAATGCGAAGAAGTAGGCATATCTTCGAATCCATGCAAAACAAATGGATTAGCTTCTTATACTTGTGATATACATGATTCAGCTTCAACTGCATGCGAAACAAACGAGTTAGCTTTAAATCCATGCGAAACACATGATTTAGATTAAAATCAATGCGAAGTAGAAGGCTTATCTTCGAATCCATGCGAAACAAATGGTTTAGCTTCAAATACTTGTGATATACATGATTCAGCTACAACTGCATGCGAAAAAAACGAGTTAGCTTCAAATCCAAGCGAAACGCATGATTTAGCTTCAAATCAATGCGAATTGGAAGAGTTATCTTCGAATCCATGCGAAGCAAATGGTTTAGCTTCAAATACTTGTGATATACATGATTTAGCTTCAACAGCATGCGAAACAAATGAGTTATATTCAAATCCAAGCGAAACACATGATTTATCTTCAAATCAATGCGAATTAGAAGGGTTATCTTGGAATGCATGCGAAACGTATGATATAGCTTCAAATACTTCGGATATACATGATTTAGCTTCAACAGCATGCGAAACAAACGAGTTAGCTTCAAATCCATGCGAAACACATGATTTAGCATCAAATCAATGCGAAGTAGAAGGCTGATCTTCGAATCCATGCGAAGCAAATGGTTTAGATTCAAATACTTGTGATATACGTGATTTAGCTTCAACAGCATGCGAAACAAATGAGTTATATTCAAATCCAAGCGAAACACATGATTTATCTTCAAATCTATGCGAATTAGAAGGGTTATCTTGGAATCCATGCGAAACATATGATATAGCTTCAAATACTTGTGATATACATGATTTAGCTTCAACAGCATGCGAAACAAACGAGTTAGCTTCAAATCCGAGCGGAACACATTATTTAGCCTCAAATCAATGCGAAGTAGAAGGCTGATCTTCGAATCCATGCGAAGCAAATGGTTTAGCTTCAAATACTTGTGATATACGTGATTTAGCTTCAACAGCATGCGAAACAAATGAGTTATATTCAAATCCAAGCGAAACACATGATTTATCTTCAAATCTATGCGAAGTAGAAGGCTGATCTTCGAATCCATGCGTAACAAATGGTTTAGCTTCAAATACTTGTGATATACATGATTTAGCTTCAACTGCATGCGAAACAAACGAGTTAGCTTCAAATCCATGCGAAAAACATGATTTAGATTAAAATCAATGCGAAGTAGAAGGCTTATCTTCGAATCCATGCGAAGCAAATGGTTTAGCTTCAAATACTTGTGATATACATGATTTAGCTTCAACAGCATGCGAAACAAATGAGTTATATTCAAATCCAAGCGAAACACATGATTTATCTTGAAATCTATGCGAAGGAGAAAGCTTAGCTTCAAAACCATGGGAATCAAATGGTTTAGCTTCAAATACTTGTGATATACATGATTTAGCTTCAACTGCATGCGAAACAAACGAGTTAGCTTAAAAGCCATGCGGAACACATGATTTAGCTTCAAATCAATGCGAAGTAGAAGGCTGATCTTCGAATCCTTGCGAAGCAATTGGTTTAGCTTCAAATACTTTTGATACACTTGAGTTAGCTTCAACAGCATGCGAAACAAACAAGTTAGCTTCAAATCCTTGCGAAACACATGATTTTGCATCAAATCAATGCGAAGTGGAAGACTTATCTTCGAATCCATGCGTAACGAATAGTTTAGCTTCAAATACTTGTGATATACATGATTCAGCTTCAACTGCATGCGAAACAAACGAGTTAGCTTTAAATCCATGCGAAACACATGATTTAGATTAAAATCAATGCGAAGTAGAAGGCTTATCTTCGAATCCATGCGAAACAAATGGTTTTGATTCAAATACTTGTGATATACATGATTTAGCTACAACTGCATGCGAAAAAAACGAGT
>NW_027477479.1:0-70385 GCF_051020955.1 Megalopta genalis
ATCAGTTATATCGCAAGTATCTGATGCTAAATCATTTGTTTCGCATGGATTTGAAGCTAATCCTTCTACATCGCATTGATTTGAAGCTAAATCATGTGTTTTGCATGGATTTGATGCTAACTCGTTTGTTTCCCCTGCATTTGAAGCTATATCAGTTATATCGCAAGTATCTGAAGCTAAATCATTTGTTTCGCATGGATAGGAAGCAAAACCTTCTACATCGCATTGATTTGAAGCTAAATCATGTGTTTTGCATGGATTTTATGCTAACTCGTTTGTTTCCCCTGCATTTGAAGCTATATCAGTTATATCACAAGTTTCTGATGCTAAATCATTTGTTTCGCATGGATTTGAAGCTAAACCTACATCGCATTGATTTACAGCTAAATCATGTGTTTCGCATGGATTTGAAGCTAACTCGTTAGTTTCGCCTGCATTTGAAGCTATATCACTTATACCCCAAGTGTTTGATGCTAAATCATTTGTTTCGCATGGATTTGAAGCTAAACCTTCTACATCGCATTGATTTGAAGCTAAATCATGTATTTCGATTGGATTTGAAACTATACCTTCTACATCGCATTGATTTACAGCTAAATCATGTGTTTCGCATGGATTTGAAGCTAACTCGTTAGTTTTGCCTGCATTTGAAGCTATATCACTTATACCCCAAGTGTTTGATGCTAAATCATTTGAGTCGCATGGATTTGAAGCTAAACCTTCTACATCGCATTGATTTGAAGCTACATCATGTATTTCGATTGGATTTGAAACTATACCTTCTACATTGCTTTGATTTGAAGCTTAATCATGTGTTTTGCATGGATTTGAGGCTAACTCGTTTGTTTCACCTGCATTTGAAACTATATCAGTTATATCGCAAGTATCTGAACCTAAATCATTTGTTTCGCATGGATTTGAAGCTAAACCATCTACATCGCATGGATGTAAATCTAAATAATGTGTTTCGCATGGATTTGAAGCTAACTCCTTCGTTTCGCGTGCGTTGGATGCTATATCACTTATATCGCAAGTATCTGAAGATAAATCATTTGTTTCGCATGGATTTGAAGCTAAACCTTCTACATCGTATTGATTTGAAGCTATATCATTTGTTTCGCATGAATTTGACACTAAGCCTTCTACTTCGCATTGATTTGCAGCTAAATCATGTGTTTTGCATGGTTTTTATGCTAACTCGTTTTTTCCCCTGCATTTGAAGCTATGTCAGTTATATGGCAAGTATCTGATGCTAAATCATTTGTTTCGCATGGATTTGAAGCTAATCCTCCTACATCGCATTCATTTGCAGCTAAATCATGTGTTTTGCATGGATTTTATGATAACTCGTTTGTTTCCCCTGCATTTGAAGCTATATCAGTTATATCGCCAGTATCTGATGCTAAATCATTTGTTTCGCATGGATTTGAAGCTAAACCTTCTACATCGCATTGATTTACAGCTAAATCATGTGTTTCACATGGGTTTGAAGCTAACTCGTTCGTTTCGCCTGCATTTGATGCTATATCACTTATATCGCAAGTGTTTGAAGCTAAATCATTTGTTTCGCATGGATTTGAAGCTAAACCTACTACATCGTATCGATTTGAAGCTAAATGATATGTATCGCATGGATTTTGAAACTATCCCGTTTGATTCGTCTGCATTTGCAGCTATATCACTTATATCACAATTGTTTGAAGCTACATCATTTGTTTCGCATGGATTTGAAGCTAATCCTTCTACATCGCATTGATTTGAAGCTAAATCAGTTGTTTTGCATGGATTTTATGCTAACTCGTTTGTTTCCCCTGCATTTGAAGCTATATCAGTTATATGGCAAGTATCTGATGCTAAATCATTTGTTTCGCATGGACTTGAAGCTAAACCATCTACATCGCATTCATTTGCAGCTAAATCATGTGTTTTGCATGGATTTTATGATAACTCGTTTGTTTCCCCTGCATTTGAAGCTATATCAGTTATATCGCCAGTATCTGATGCTAAATCATTTGTGTCGCATGGATTTGAAGCTAAACCTTCTACATCGCATTGATTTGCAGCTAAATCATGTGTTTCGCATGGATTTGAAGCTAAACCTTCTAAATCGCATTGATTTGAAGCTAAGTGATGTTATTCGCTTGGCTTTGAAGATAACTCGTTTGTTTCGTCTGCATTTGAAGCTATATCACTTATATCCCAAGTGTTTGAAGCTAGATCATTGTTTCGCATGGATTTGAAGGTAACTTGTTAGTTTCGCCTGCATTTGGAGAAATATCAATGTATCGCAAGTATCTGAACCTAAATCATTTGTTTCGCATGGATTTGAAGCTAAGCCTTCTACTTCGAATCGATTTGAAGTTAAATGATATGTATCGCATGGATTTTGGAGCTTCCCCGTTTGATTAGTCTGCATTTCCTGCTATATCACTTATATCGCAAGTATCTGAGGCTAAATCATTTGTTTCGTATAGATTTGAAGTTTAACCTTCTACATCGCATTGATTTGAAGCTAAATCATGTGTTGCGCTTGGATTTGAATCTATACCTTCAACATCGCATTGATTTGAAGATAAATCATGTGTTTCGTTTGGATTTGAAGATATACCTTCTACATCGCTTTGATTTGAAGCTAAATCATGTGTTTTGCATGGATTTTATGCTAACTCGTTTGTTTCCCCTGCATTTGAAGCTATATCAGTTATATCGCAAGTATCTGAACCTAAATCATTTGTTTCGTATAGATTTGAAGTTTAACCTTCTACATCGCATTGATTTGAAGCTAAATCATGTGTTTTGCTTGGATTTGATGCTATACCTTCTACATCGCTTTGATTTGAAGCTAAATCATGTGTTTTGCATGGATTTGATGCTAACTCGTTTGTTCCCCCTGCATTTGAAGCTATATCAGTTATATCGCAAGTATCTGCTGTGAAATCATTTGTTTCGCATGGATTTGAAGCTAATCCTCCTACATCGCATTGATTTGAAGCTAAATCATGTGTTTTGCATGGATTTGATGCTAACTCGTTTGTTTCCCCTGCATTTGAAGCTATATCAGTTATATCGCAAGTATCTGAAGCTAAATCATTTGTTTCGCATGGATAGGAAGCTAAACCTTCTACATCGCATTGATTTGAAGCAATATCATGTGTTTTGCATGGATTTGATGCTAACTCGTTTGTTCCCCCTGCATTTGAAGCTATATCAGTTATATCGCAAGTATCTGATGCTAAATCATTTGTTTCGCATGGATTTGAATCTACTCCTTCTACATCGCATTGATTTGAAGCTAAATCATGTGTTTTGCATGGATTTGATGCTAACTCGTTTGTTTCCCCTGCATTTGAAGCTATATCAGTTATATCGCAAGTATCTGAAGCTAAATCATTTGTTTCGCATGGATAGGAAGCTAAACCTTCTACATCGCATTGATTTGAAGCTAAATCATGTGTTTTGCATGGATTTTATGCTAACTCGTTTGTTTCCCCTGCATTTGAAGCTATATCAGTTATATCGCAAGTTTCTGATGCTAAATCATTTGTTTCGCATGGATTTGAAGCTAAACCTTCTACATCGCATTGATTTGCAGCTAAATCATGTTTTTTGCATGGATTTGATGCTAACTCGTTTGTTTCTCCTGCATTTGAAGCTATATCACTTATATCGCAAGTATCTGAACCTAAATCATTTGTTTCGCATGAATTTGATGCTAAGCCTTCTACTTCGCATGGATTTAAAGCTAAATGATGTGTTTCGCATGGATTTGAAGCTTACTCGTTAGTTTTGCCTGCATTTGAAGCTAAATCAATATGTCGCATGTATCTGAACTTAGATCATTTGTTTCGCATGGATTTGAAGCTAAGCCTTCTACATCGTATCGATTTCAAGCTAAATGATATGTATGGCATGGATTTTGAAGCTATCCCGTTTGATTCGTCTGCATTTGAAGCTATATCACTTATATCCCAAATGTTTGATGCTAAATCATTTCTTTCGCATGGATTTGTAGCTAAACCTTCTACATCGCATTGATTTGATGCTAAATCATTTGTTTCGCATGGATTTGAAGCTAAACCTTCTACGTCGGATCGATTTCAAGCTAAATGATATGTATCGCATGGATTTTGAAGCTATCCCGTTTGATTCGTCTGCATTTGCAGCTATATCACTTATATCACAAGTGTTTGATGCTAAATCATTTGTTTCGCATGGATTTGAATCTAAACCTTCTACAGCGTATTGATTTGAAGCTAAATCATGTGTTTCGCTTGGATTTGATGCTATACCTTCTACATCGCTTTGATTTCAAGCTAAATCATGTGTTTTGCACGGATTAGATTCTAACTCGTTTGTTTCCCCTGCATTTGAAGCTATATCAGTTATATCGCCAGTATCTGAAGCTAAATCATTTGTTTCGCATGGATTTGAAGCTAAACCTTCTACATCGAATTGATTTGAAGCAAAATCATGTGTTTTGCATGGATTTGATGCTAACTCGTTTGTTCCCCCTGCATTTGAAGCTATATCAGTTATATCGCAAGTATCTGATGCTAAATCATTTGTTTCGCATGGATTTGAAGCTAATCCTTCTACATCGCATTGATTTGAAGCTAAATCATGTGTTTTGCATGGATTTGATGCTAACTCGTTTGTTTCCCCTGCATTTGAAGCTATATCAGTTATATCGCAAGTATCTGAAGCTAAATCATTTGTTTCGCATGGATAGGAAGCAAAACCTTCTACATCGCATTGATTTGAAGCTAAATCATGTGTTTTGCATGGATTTTATGCTAACTCGTTTGTTTCCCCTGCATTTGAAGCTATATCAGTTATATCACAAGTTTCTGATGCTAAATCATTTGTTTCGCATGGATTTGAAGCTAAACCTTCTACATCGCATTGATTTACAGCTAAATCATGTGTTTCGCATGGATTTGAAGCTAACCCGTTAGTTTCGCCTGCATTTGAAGCTATATCACTTATACCCCAAGTGTTTGATGCTAAATCATTTGTTTCGCATGGATTTGAAGCTAAACCTTCTACATCGCATTGATTTGAAGCTAAATCATGTATTTCGATTGGATTTGAAACTATACCTTCTACATCGCATTGATTTACAGCTAAATCATGTGTTTCGCATGGATTTGAAGCTAACCCGTTAGTTTCGCCTGCATTTGAAGCTATATCACTTATACCCCAAGTGTTTGATGCTAAATCATTTGTTTTGCATGGATTTGAAGCTAACTCGTTTGTTTCCCCCGCATTTGAAGCTATATCATTTATATCGCAATTATTTCAATCAAGATCTCTTGTTTCGCACGGATTTGAAACTAGTAAATGTGTTTCGCATTAATTTTAAGCTAAATCATGTGTTTCGTGTGGAATTGAAGCTATCTGGTTTGTTTCGCTTGCATTTGTAGCTATATAGCCTATATACCAAGTGTTTGAAGCTCAATCATTTGTTTCGCATGGATTTGAAGCTAAACCATCGAAGTCGCACTGATTTGAAGCTATATCATGTGTTTCGCATGGACTTGAATCTAACTGGTTTGTTTCGCCTTCATTTGAAGCTATATCACTTATATCCCAAGTATCTGAAGCTAAATTATTTGTGTCGCATGGTTTTGAAGCTGAACCTCTTACATAGCATTGATTTGAAGCTCAATCATGTGTTTTGCATGGATTTGATGCTAACTCGATTGTTTCGTCTGCATTTGAAGCTATATCACTTACATCCCAAGTGTTTGAAGCTCAATCATTTGTTTCGCATGGATTTGAAGCTAACACGTTCGTTTCGCCTGCATTTAATGCTTTATCACTTATATCGCAAATATCTGAAACTAAATCATTTGATTCGCATGGATTTGAAGCTAAACCTTCTACATCGCATCGATTTGCAGCTAAATAATGTGCTTCGTATGGATTTGAAGGTAACTCGTTAGTTTCGCCTGCATTTGAAGCTATATCACTTATATCCCAAGCGTTTGAAGCTAAATCATTGGTTTCGCATGGATTTAAAGCTAAACCTTCTAAATCGCATTGATTTGAAGATAAATCATGTGAATCGCTTGGATTTGAAGCTAACTCGTTTGTTTCGTCGGCGTTTGAAGCTATATCACTTATATCGCAAGTATCTGAAGCTAAATCATTTGTTCCGCATGGATTTGAAGCTAAGCCTTCTACCTCCCATTGATTTGAAGCTAAATCATGTGTATCACATGGATTTTGAAGCTAACCCGTTTGATTCGTCTGCATTTGAATCTATATCACTTATAACCCTAGTGTTTGAAGATAAACCATTTGTTTCGCATGGTTTTGAAGCTGAACCTTCTACATAGCATTGATTTGAAGGTCAATCATGTGTTTTGTATGGATTTGATGCTAACTCGATTGTTTCATCTGCATTTGAAGCTATATCACTTATATCCCAAGTGTTTGAAGCTAAATCATGTGTTTCGCATGGAGTTGTAGCTAAACCTTCTACATCGCATTGATTTGCTGCTAAATCATTTGTTTCGCATGGATTTGAAGCTAAGCTTTCTACATCGCATCGATTTGAATCTAAATGATGTGAATAGCATGGATTTTGAAGCTAACTCGTTTGATTCGTCTGCATTTGAAGCTATATCGCTAATATCGCAAGTATCTGATTCTAAATCATTTGTTTCGCATTTATTTGAAGTTAAATCTTCCACATCTCATGGACTTGAAGCTAACTCGTTTGTTTCGCATGCAGCTGAAGCTATATCACCTATATCCCAAGTAGTTGCAGCTCAATCATTTGTTTCGCATGGATTTGAAGCTAAACATTCTAAATCGCATGATTTTTAAGCTAAATCATGTGTTTCGCATGGATCTGAAGGTAACTCGTTTGTTTCGCCTGAATTTGAAGCTATATCACTTAAATCCCATGTGTGTGATGCTAAATCATTTGTTTCGCATGGATTTGAAACTAAACCTTCTACATCGCATTAATTTGCAGCTAAGTCATGCGATTCGCACGGATTTGAAGCTAACTCGTTCGTTTCGCCTGCATTTGATGCTATATCACTTATATCGCAAGTATCTGAAGCTAAATCATTTGTTTCGTATAGATTTGAAGTTTAACCTTCTACATCGCGTTGATTTGAAGCTAAATCATGTGTTGCGCTTGGATTTGAATCTATACCTTCAACATCGCATTGATTTGAAGATAAATCATGTGTTTCGTTTGGATTTGAAGATATACCTTCTACATCGCTTTGATTTGAAGCTAAATCATGTGTTTTGCATGGATTTTATGCTAACTCGTTTGTTTTCCCTGCATTTGAAGCTATATCAGTTATATCGCAAGTATCTGAACCTAAATCATTTGTTTCGCATGAATTTGAAGCTAAGCCTTCTACTTCGCATGGATTTAAAGCTAAATGATGTGTGTCGCATGGATTTTGAAGCTAATTCGTTTGATTCGTCTGCATGTGAAGCTATATCACTTATATCCCATGTGTTTGATGCTAAATCATTTCTTTCTAATGGATTTGTAGCTAAACCTTCTACATCGCATTGATTTGAAGCTAAATCATTTGTTTCGCATGGATCTGAAGGTAACTCGTTTGTTTCGCCTGAATTTGAAGCTATATCAGTTAAATCCCATGTGTGTGATGCTAAATCATTTGTTTCGCATGGATTTGAAACTAAACCTTCTACATCGCATTGATTTGCAGCTATGTCATGCGTTTCGCACGGATTTGAAGCTAACTTGTTTGTTTCGTCTGCATTTGAAGCTATATCACTTAAATCGCAAGTATCTGATTCCAATAATTTGTTTCGCATTTATTTGAAGTTAAATCTTCCACATCGCATTGATTTGCATTTCAATCATGTGTTTTGCATGGATTTGAAGCTAACTCGTTTGTTTCGCCTGCATTTGAAGCTATATCATTAATTTCGCAAGTATTTCAATCAAAATCACTTGTTTCGCACGGATTTGGAACTAAAAAACGTGTTTCTCATGAATTTGAATCTAAATCATGTGCTTCGCATGGATTTGAAGCTAACTCGTTAGTTTCGCCTGCATTTGAAGCTATATCACTTATATCGCATGTATCTGATGCTAAATCATTTGTGTCGCATGGATTTGAAGGAAACTTGTTCCGCCTGCATTTGAAGCTATATCACTTGTATCGCAAGTATTTGAAGAATAATCATTTGTTTCGCATGGATTTGAAGCTATCTCGCTTGTTTCGTCTGCATTTGCAGCTATATCAATTATATCGCTAGTATCTGATTCTAAATCATTTGTTTCGCATTTATTTGAAGTTAAATCTTCCACATCGCATTGATTTGCATTTCAATCATGTGTTTCGCATGGATTTTAAGCTAAATCGTTTGTTTCGTCTGCATTTGAAGCTATATCACTTATATCCCAAGTGTTTGAAGCTAAATCACTTGTTTCGCATGGATTTGAAGCTAATCCTTCTACATCGCATGGACTTGAAGCTAACTCGTTTGTTTCGCATGCAGCTGAAGCTATATCACCTATATCCCAAGTGGTTGCAGCTCAATCATCTGTTTCGTCTGCATTTGAAGCTATGTCACTTATATCACAAGTATCTGAAGCTAAATCATTGGTTTCGCATGGATTTGAAGCTAAACCTTCTACATCGCATTGATTTGAATCTAAATCATGTGTTTCGCATGGTTTAAAGCAAACTCGTTTGTTTCGCATGCATCTGAAGCTAAATCACGTATATCACAAGTATTTGAAGCTAAACCATTTGTTTCGCATGGAATCGATGTTTAGCCTTCTACTTCGCAGGGATTTGAAGCAAAATCATGTGTTTCGCGTGGATTTGAAGCTAACTCGTTTGATTCGCATGCGGTTGAAGCTAAATCATGAATATCACAAGTATTTGAAGCTAACTCATTTGTTCCGCATGAAGTTGGAGCGAAATCATGTATATCACATGTAGTTGAAGCTAAACCATTAGATTCGCATGGATTTGAAGCTAAGCCTTCTTCTTCACATTGATTTGAAGCTAAATCATGTGTTCCGCTTGGATTTGAATCTAACTCGTTTGTTCCGCATGCAGTTAAAGCTAAATCATATATAAAACAAGTATTTGAAGCTAAACTATTCGTGACGCATGGATTTGAAACTAAGCCTTCTTCTTCGCATTGATTTGAAGCTAAATCATGTCTTTCGCTCGGATTTGAAGCTAACACGTTTGTTTCGCATGCAGTTCAAGCTGAATCATGTATATCACAAGTATTTGACGCTAAACCATTTGTTTCGCATGGATTTGAAACTAATTCCTTTGTTGCGCATGCAGTTGAATCTAAAAACGTATATCACAAGTATTTGTAGCTAAACCATTTGTGTCGCATGGATTTGAAACTGAACCTTCTACATCGCATTGATTTGCTGCTAAATCATGTGATTCGCTTGGATTTGAAGCCTACTCGTTTGTTTCGTCTGCATTTGAAGCTATGCCACTTATATCGCAAGTATCTGAAGCTAAATCATTGGTTTCGCATGGATTTGAAGCTAAACCTTCTACATCGCATTGATTTGCTGCTAAATCATGTGTTTCGCATGGATTTGAAGCTAACTCGTTTGTTCCGCCTGCATTTCAAGCTATATCACTTATATCGCAAGTATCTGAAGCTGAATCATTGGTTTCTTATGCATTTGAAGCTAAACCTTCTACACCGCATAGATTTGAAGCTAACTCGTTTGTTTCTCCTGCATTTGAAGCTACATTACTTATATCGCCTGTATCTGATGCTAAGTCATTTCTGTCGCATGGATTTGAAGTTAAACCTTCTACATCCCATTGATTTGGAGTTAATCCTTCTACGTCGCATTGATTTGCTGCTAAATCATGTGTTTTGCATGGATTTTATGCTATCACGTTTGTTGCGCATGCAGATGAATCTAAATAAGGTATATCACAAGTATTTGTAGCTAAACCATTTGTTTCGTATGGACTTGAAGCTAATCTTTCTACTTCGATTTGATTTGTAGATAAATCATGTGTTTCGCATGGATTTGAAGCTAAACCATCTACATCGCATTGATTTGAAGCTAAATCATGTGTTTTGCATGGATTATATGCTAACTCGTTTGTTTCCCCTGCATTTGAAGCTACGTCACTTTTATCGCAAGTATCTGTAGCTAAATCATTTGTTTCGCATGGATTTGATGCTAAACCTTCTACATCGCATTGATTTGCAGCTACATCATGTGTTTCGCATGGATTTGAAGCTAACTCGTTTGTTTCGTCTGCATTTGAAGCTATATCACTTAAATCGCAAGTATCTGATTCTAAATCATTTGTTACGCATGGATATGAAGCTAAACCTTCTACATCGCATTGATTTGCAATTCAGTCATGTCTTTCGCATGGATTTGAAGCTAGCTCGTTTGTTTCGTCTGCATTTGAATCTATATCACTCATATCCCAAGTGTTTGAAGCTAAATCATTTGTTTCGCATGGATTTGAAGCTAAACCTTCTACATCGCTTTGAGTTGAAGCTTAATCATGTGTTTTGCATGGATTTGAAGCTAACACGTTTGTTTCGCCTGCATTTGAAGCTATATCATTAATTTCGCAAGTATTTCAATCAAAATCACTTGTTTCGCACGGATTTGGAACTAAAAAACGTGGTTTCTCATGAATTTGAATCTAAATCATGTGCTTCGCATGGATTTGAAGCTAACTCGTTAGTTTCGCCTGCATTTGAAGCTATATCACTTATATCGCATGTATCTGATGCTAAATCATTTGTGTCGCATGGATTTGAAGGAAACTTGTTCCGCCTGCATTTGAAGCTATATCACTTGTATCGCAAGTATTTGAAGAATAATCATTTGTTTCGCATGGATTTGAAGCTATCTCGCTTGTTTCGACTGATTCTAAATCATTTGTTTCGCATTTATTTGAAGTAAAATCTTCCACATCGCATTGATTTGCATTTCAATCATGTGTTTCGCATGGATTTTAAGCTAACTCGTTTGTTTCGTCTGCATTTGAAGCTATATCACTTATATCCCAAGTGTTTGAAGCTAAATCACTTGTTTCGCATGGATTTGAAGCTAATCCTTCTACATCGCATGGACTTGAAGCTAACTCGTTTGTTTCGCATGCAGCTGAAGCTATATCACCTATATCCCAAGTGGTTGCAGCTCAATCATCTGTTTCGTATGGATTTGATGCTATGTCACTTATATCACAAGTATTTGAAGCTAAATCATTGGTTTCGCATGGATTTGAAGCTAAACCTTCTACATCGCATTGATTTGCTCCTAAATCATGTGTTTCGCATGGATTTGAAGCTAACTCGTTTGTTTCGTGTGCATATGAAGCTATGTCACTTATATCGCAAGTGTCTGACGCTAAATCATTGGTTTCGCATGGATTTGAATCTAATCCTTCTACATCGCATTGATTTGCTGCTAAATCATGTGTTTCGCTTTGATATGAAGCTAACTCTTTTGTTTCCCCTGCATTTGAAGCTATATCACTTGTATCGCAATTATCTGACGCTTAATCATTTGTGTCGCTTGGATTTGAAGCTAAACCTTCTACATAGCATTGAATTGAAGCTAAATCATGTGTTTCGCTTGGATATGAAGCTAACTCGTTTGTTTCCCCTGCATTTGAAGCTATTTCAGTTATATCGCAAGTATCTGATACTAAATCATTTGTTTCGCATGGATTTGGAGTTAAACCTTCTACATCGCATCCATTTGCAGCTAAGTCATGTGTTTCACATGGATTTGAAGCTAACTCGTTTGTTTTGTCTGCATTTGAAGCTATATCACTCATAGCCCAAGTATTTGAAGCTAAATCATTTGTTTCGCATTGATTTGAAGCTAAAACTTCTACATCGCATTGATTTGAAGCTACAGTATGTGTTTCGCTTGGATATGAAGCTAACTCGTTTGTTTGGTCTGCATTTGAAGCTATATCACTTATATCGCAAGTATTTGGAGCTAAATGTTGTGTATCGCATGGATTTTGAAGCTAACTCGATTGATTCGTCTGCATTTGAAGCTATATCACTTATATCGCAAGTATCTATAGCTAAGTCAATGTTTCGCTTGGATTTGAAGCTAAAGCTTCTACATCGCATTGATTTGCAGCAACATCATGTGTTTCGCTTGGATATGAAGCTATCTTGTTTGTTTCGCCTGCATTTGATGCTACATCACTTATATCGCATGTATCTGATGCTAAATCATTTGAGACGCATGGATTTGAAGGTAACTTGTTTCGCCTGCATTTGAAGCTTTATCACTTGTATCGCAAGCATCTGAACCTAAATCATTTGTTTCGCATGGATTTGATGCTAAGACTTCTACTTCGCATTGATTTGAACCTAAGTCATGTATATCGCATGGATTTTGAAGCGATCTCGTATGTTTCCCCTGCATTTGAAGCTATTTCAGTTATATCGCAAATATCTGATACTAAATCATTTGTTTCGCATTGATTTGGAGTTAAACCTTCTATATCGCAATCATTTGCATCTAAATCATGTGTTTCGCATGGATTTTAAGCTAAATCGGTAGTATCGCCTGCATTTGAAGCTATATCACTTATATCGCAAGTATTTGAACCTAAATCATGTGTTTCGCATGTATTTGTAGCTAACTCTTTTGTTTCGCATGCAGTTGATGCTAAATCATATATGTCACAAGTATCTGAAGCTAAACCATTTGTTTCGCATGAATTTGAATCTAGGCCACGTGTTTCGCATGAATTTGAACCTAAATCTTGTCTTCCGCATGCATTTCAAGTTAAATCATGAGTTCCGCATGGATTCGAAGCTAAGCTTTCTACTTCGCATTGATTTGAACCTAAATCATTTGTTTCGCATGGATTTGAAGCTAACTCGTTTGTTTCGCATGCAGTTGATGCTAAATCATGTATATGAAAAGTATCTGAACCTAAATCATTTGTTTCGCATGGATTTGATGCTAAGCCTTCTACATCGCATTAATTTGAAGCTAAACCTTCTACATCGCATTGATTTGATGCTAAATCTTGTGTACCGCATGGATTAGGAGCTAACTCGTTTGTTTCTCCTCCATTTGAAGCTATATCACTTATATCGCAAGTATCTGAACCTAAATCATTTGTTTCGCATTGATTTGAAGCTAAGCCTTCTACATCGCATTCATCTGATTCTTTATCATGTGTTTCGCATGGATTTGAAGGTAACTCGTTTGTTTCGCATGCAGTTGATGCTAAATCATGTATATCAAAAGTATCTCAAGCTAAACCATTTGTTTCGCATGATTGTGAATCTAAACCATGTGTTTTGCATGAATTTGAACCTAAATCTTGTCTTTCGCATGCATTTGAAGCTATATAACTTGTATCGCAAGTATCGGAAGCTAAATCATTTGTTTCTCATGGATTTGAAGCTAAACCTTCTACATCGCATTGATTTGAAGCTAAATCATTTGTTTCGGAAGGATTCGAAACTAAACCTTCTATATGGCATTGATTTGAAGCTAAATCATGTGTTTCACTTGGATATGAAGCTAACTCGTTTCGTTGGTCTGCATTTGAAGCTATATCACTTATATCGCAAGTATTTGAAGCCAAATGTTGTGTATCGCATGGATTTTGAAGCTAATTCGATTGATTTGTCTGCATTTGAAGCTATATCACTTATATCACAAGTGTTTGAAGCTAAATCATTTGTTTCGCATGGTTTTGAAGATAAGCCTTCTACTTCGTATCGATTTGAAGCTAAATGATATGTATCGCATGGATTTTGAACCTACCCCGTTTGATTCGCCTGCATTTGGTGCTATATCACTTATAGCGCAAGTATCTGAAGCTAAACGGATTTGAAGCTAGGACATCTAGTTGGTATTTATTTGTAGCTAAATCATGAGTTGCGCATGAATTAGAAGCTAAACCTTCTACATAGCATTGATTTGCAGCTTAATCATGTGTTTCGCATGGATTTGAAGCTAAACCTTCCACATAGCATTGAATTGAAGCTTAATCATGTGTTTTGCATGAATTTGAAGCAAACTCGTTTGTTTCTCCTGTATTTGAATCTATATCACATATATCGCATGTATCTGATGCTAAATCAATTGTATCGCATGGGTTTGAAGCTAATCCTTCTATTACGAATTGATTTGAAGCTAAATCATGTGTTTCGCATGGATTTGAAGCTAACTCGTTTGTTTCGCATGCTGTTGAAGCTATATCAACTATATCACAAGTGTTTGAAGCTCAATCATTTGTTTCGCATGGATTTGAAGCTAAACCTTCTACACCGCATTGATTTGAAGCTAAATTATGTGTTTCGCTTGGTTTGAAGCTATACCCTCTACATCGCTTTGATTTGAAGCTTAATCATGTGTTTTGCATGGATTTGATGCTAACTCGTTTGTTTCCCCTGCGTTTGAAGCTATTTCAGTTATATCGCAAGTATCTGATGCTAAATCATTTGTTTCGCATGGATTTGAAGCGAAACCTTCTACATCGAATTGCTTTGCAACTAAACCATTTGTTTCGCAAGGATTTGAAACTAAACCTTCTACATCGCATTGATTTGAAGCGACATCATGTGCTTCGCTTGGATATGAATCTAACTCGTTTGATTGGTCTGCATTTGAAGCTATATCACTTATATCGCAAGTATTTGAAGCTAAATGTTGTGTATCGCTTGGATTTGAAGCTATACCCTCTACATCGCTTTGATTTGAAGCTAAACCATGTGTTTTGCATGAATTTGAACCTAAATCTTGTCTTTCGCATGCATTTGAAGCTATATCACTTGTATCGCAAGTATCGGAAGCTAAATCATTTGTTTCGCATGGATTTGAAGCTAAACCTTCTACATCGCATTGATTTGAAGCTAAATCTTTTGTTTCGCAAGGATTTGAAACTAATCCTTCTATATCGCATTGATTTGAAGCTAAATCATGTGTTTCGCTTGGATATGAAGCTAACTCGTTTGTTTCCCCTGCATTTGAAGCTATTTCAGTTATATCGCAAGTATCTGATACTAAATCATTTGTTTCGCATGGATTTGGAGTTAAACCTTCTACATCGCATCCATTTGCAGCTAAGTCATGTGTTTCACATGGATTTGAAGCTAACTCGTTTGTTTCGTCTGCATTTGAAGCTATATCACTCATAGCCCAAGTATTTGAAGCTAAATCATTTGTTTCGCATTGATTTGAAGCTAAAACTTCTACATCGCATTGATTTGAAGCTACAGTATGTGTTTCGCTTGGATATGAAGCTAACTCGTTTGTTTGGTCTGCATTTGAAGCTATATCACTTATATCGCAAGTATTTGGAGCTAAACGTTGTGTATCGCATGGATTTTGAAGCTAACTCGATTGATTCGTCTGCATTTGAAGCTATATCACTTATATCGCAAGTATCTATAGCTAAGTCAATGTTTCGCTTGGATTTGAAGCTAAAGCTTCTACATCGCATTGATTTGCAGCAACATCATGTGTTTCGCTTGGATATGAAGCTATCTTGTTTGTTTCGCCTGCATTTGATGCTACATCACTTATATCGCATGTATCTGATGCTAAATCATTTGAGACGCATGGATTTGAAGGTAACTTGTTTCGCCTGCATTTGAAGCTTTATCACTTGTATCGCAAGCATCTGAACCTAAATCATTTGTTTCGCATGGATTTGATGCTAAGACTTCTACTTCGCATTGATTTGAACCTAAGTCATGTATATCGCATGGATTTTGAAGCGATCTCGTATGTTTCCCCTGCATTTGAAGCTATTTCAGTTATATCGCAAATATCTGATACTAAATCATTTGTTTCGCATTGATTTGGAGTTAAACCTTCTATATCGCAATCATTTGCATCTAAATCATGTGTTTCGCATGGATTTTAAGCTAAATCGGTAGTATCGCCTGCATTTGAAGCTATATCACTTATATCGCAAGTATTTGAACCTAAATCATGTGTTTCGCATGTATTTGTAGCTAACTCTTTTGTTTCGCATGCAGTTGATGCTAAATCATATATGTCACAAGTATCTGAAGCTAAACCATTTGTTTCGCATGAATTTGAATCTAAGCCACGTGTTTTCGCATGAGTTTGAACCTAAATCTTGTCTTCCGCATGCATTTCAAGTTAAATCATGAGTTCCGCATGGATTCGAAGCTAAGCTTTCTACTTCGCATTGATTTGAACCTAAATCATTTGTTTCGCATGGATTTGAAGCTAACTCGTTTGTTTCGCATGCAGTTGATGCTAAATCATGTATATGAAAAGTATCTGAACCTAAATCATTTGTTTCGCATGGATTTGATGCTAAGCCTTCTACATCGCATTAATTTGAAGCTAAACCTTCTATATCGCATTGATTTGATGCTAAATCTTGTGTACCGCATGGATTAGGAGCTAACTCGTTTGTTTCTCCTCCATTTGAAGCTATATCACTTATATCGCAAGTATCTGAACCTAAATCATTTGTTTCGCATTGATTTGAAGCTAAGCCTTCTACATCGCATTCATCTGATTCTTTATCATGTGTTTCGCATGGATTTGAAGCTAACTCGTTTGTTTCGCATGCAGTTGATGCTAAATCATGTATATCAAAAGTATCTCAAGCTAAACCATTTGTTTCGCATTATTGTGAATCTAAACCATGTGTTTTGCATGAATTTGAACCTAAATCTTGTCTTTCGCATGCATTTGAAGCTATATAACTTGTATCGCAAGTATCGGAAGCTAAATCATTTGTTTCTCATGGATTTGAAGCTAAACCTTCTACATCGCATTGATTTGAAGCTAAATCATTTGTTTCGCAAGGATTCGAAACTAAACCTTCTATATGGCATTGATTTGAAGCTAAATCATGTGTTTCACTTGGATATGAAGCTAACTCGTTTCGTTGGTCTGCATTTGAAGCTATATCACTTATATCGCAAGTATTTGAAGCCAAATGTTGTGTATCGCATGGATTTTGTAGCTAATTCGATTGATTTGTCTGCATTTGAAGCTATATCACTTATATCACAAGTGTTTGAAGCTAAATCATTTGTTTCGCACGGATTTGAAGCTAAACCTTCTACACCGCATTGATTTGAAGCTAAATTATGTGTTTCGCTTGGATTTGAAGCTATACCCTCTACATCGCTTTGATTTGAAGCTTAATCATGTGTTTTGCATGGATTTGATGCTAACTCGTTTGTTTCCCCTGCGTTTGAAGCTATTTCAGTTACATCGCAAGTATCTGATGCTAAACCATTTGTTTCGCATGGATTTGAAGCTAAACCTTCTACATCGCATTGATTTGCAGCTAAATCATGTGTTTTGCATGGATTTTATGCTAACTCGTTCGTTTCGCCTGCATTTGATGATATAGCACTTATATCACAAGTGTTTGAATCTGAATAATTTGTTTCGCATGGATTTGAAGCTAAACCTTCTACCTCGTATCGATTTGAAGCAAAATTATATGTATCGCATGGCTTTTGAAGCTACCCCGTTTGAATCGTCTGCATTGACAGCTATATCACTTATGTCACAAGTGTTTGAAGCTAAATCATTTGTTTCGCAAGGATTTGAAGCTAAACCTTCTACATCGCATTCATTTGAAACTAAACCATGTGTTTCGCTTGGATTTGAGGCTGTACCTTCTACATCGCTTTGATTTGAAGTTAAATCATGTGTTTTGCATGCATTTGATGCTAACTCATTTGTTTCCCCTGCATTTGAGTCTATTTCAGTTATATCGCAAGTATCTGATGCTAAATCATGTGTTTCGCTTGGATTTGAAGCTAAACCTTGTACATCGCATTGATTTGCAGCTAAATCATGTGTTTTCCATGGATTTGATGTTAACTCGTTTGTTTCTCCTGTATTTGAAGCTATATCACTTATATCGCAAGTATCTGTATCTAAATCATTTGTTGCGCTTGGATTTGAAGCTAAGCCTTCTACTTCGCATGGATGTAATGCTAAATGATGTGTATCGCATGGATTTTGAAGCTAACTCGTTTGATTCGTCTGCATTGAAGCTATATCACTTATATCCCAAGTGTTTGATGCTAAATCATTTGTTTCGCATGGATTTGTAGCTAAACATTCTCCATCGCATTGATTTGAAGCTGAATCATATGTTTCGCTTGGATTTGAAGCTAAACCTTCCACATAGCATTGAATTGAAGCTTAATCATGTGTTTTGCATGAATTTGAAGCTAACTCGTTTGTTTCTCCTGTATTTGAATCTATATCACTTATATCGCATGTATCTGATGCTAAATCAATTGTATCGCATGGGTTTGAAGCTAATCCTTCTATTACGAATTGATTTGAAGCTAAATCATGTGTTTCGCATGGATTTGAAGCTAAACCTTCTACACCGCATTGATTTGAAGCTAAATTATGTGTTTCGCTTGGATTTGAAGCTATACCCTCTACATCGCTTTGATTTGAAGCTTAATCATGTGTTTTGCATGGATTTGATTCTAACTCGTTTGTTTCCCCTGCGTTTGAAGCTATTTCAGTTATATCGCAAGTATCTGATGCTAAATCATTTGTTTCGCATGGATTTGAAGCAATACCCTCTACAGCTCTTTGATTTGAAGCTTAAACATGTGTTTTGCATGGATTTGATGCTAACTCGTTTGTTTCCCCTGCGTTTGAAGCTATTTCAGTTATATCGCAAGTATCTGATGCTAAATCATTTGTTTCGCATGGATTTGAAGCTAAACCTTCTACATCGCATTGATTTGCTGCTAAATCATGTGATTCGCTTGGATTTGAAGCTTACTCGTTTGTTTCTCCTGCATTTGAAGCTACATCACTTATATCGCCTGTATCTGATGCTAAGTCATTTCTGTCGCATGGATTTGAAGTTAAACCTTCTACATCCCATTGATTTGCAGTTAAACCTTCTACATCGCATTGATTTCAAGCTAAATCATGTGTTTCGCATGGAGTTGAAGCTAAACCTTCTACGTCGCATTGATTTGCTGCTAAATCATGTGTTTCGCATGGATTTTATGCTATCACGTTTGTTGCGCATGCAGATGAATCTAAATAAGGTATATCACAAGTATTTGTAGCTAAACCATTTGTTTCGTATGGACTTGAAGCTAATCCTTCTACTTCGATTTGATTTGTAGCAAAATCATGTGTTTCGCATGGATTTGAAGCTAAACCATCTACATCGCATTGATTTGAAGCTAAATCATTTGTTTCGCATGGATTTGAAGCTAACTCGTTTGTTTCGTCTGCATTTGAAGCTATATCACTCATAGCCAAGTATTTGAAGCTAAATCTTTTGTTTCGCATTGATTTGAAGCTAAAACTTCTACATCGCATTGATTTGAAGCTACAGTATGTGTTTCGCTTGGATATGAAGCTAACTCGTTTGTTTGGTCTGCATTTGAAGCTATATCACTTATATCGCAAGTATTTGGAGCTAAATGTTGTGTATCGCATGGATTTTGAAGCTAACTCGATTGATTCGTCTGCATTTGAAGCTATATCACTTATATCGCAAGTATCTATAGCTAAATCAATGTTTCGCTTGGATTTGAAGCTAAAGCTTCTACATCGCATTGATTTGAAGCTAATTCATGTGATTCGCTTGGATTCGAAGCTAACTCGTTGGTTTCGTCTGCATTTGAAGCTATATCGCTTATATCCCAAGTGTTTGAAGCTAAATCATTTGTTTCGCCCGGACTTGAAGCTAAACCATCTACATCGCATTGATTTAAAGCTAAATCATGTATTTCGCGTGGATTGGAAGCTAACTCGTTTATTTCGACTGCATTTGTAGCTGTATCACTTATATCGCAAGTATCTGAAGCTAAATCATTGGTTTCGCATGCATTTGAACCTAAACATTCTACATCGCTTATATATATACATTCACTTGAAGCTATATCACATATATACCAAGTGTTTCAAGCTCAATCATTTGCTTCGCACGGTTTTGAAGCTAATCCTTCTACATCGCATTGATTTGAAGCTAAATCATGTGTTAGGCATGGATTTGAAGCTAACTCGTTTGGTTTCGACTGCATTTGAAGCTATATTACTTATATCGCAAGTATCTGAAGCTAAATCATATGTTTCGCTTGGATTTGAAGCTAAACCTTCTACATCGCATTGATTTGAAGCTAAATCATGTGTTTCGCTCGGATATGTAGCTAACTCGTTTGTTTCGTCTGCATTTGAAGCTATATCACATATATCCCAAGTGTTTCAAGCTCAATCATTTGCTTCGCATTGATTTGAAGCTAATCCTTCTACATCGCATTGATTTGAAGCTAAATCTTGCGTTTCGCATGGATTTGGAGCTAACTCGTTTATTTCGTCTGCATTTGTAGCTGTATCACTTATATCGCAAGTATCTGAAGCTAAATCATTGGTTTCGCAAGCATTTGAACCTAAACATTCTACATCGCATAGATTTGAAGCTAGCTCGTTTGCTTCGTCTGCAGTTGAAGCAATATCACTTATATCGCAAGTATTTGAAGAAAAATCATGCGTTTTGCATGGAATTGAAACTAACTCGTTTGTTTCGACTGCATTTGAAGCTATATTACTTATATCGCAATTATCTGAAGCTAAATCATATGTTTCGCTTGGATTTGAAGCTAATCCTTCTACATCGCATTGATTTGAAGCTAAATCTTGCGTTTTGCATGGCTTTGAAGCTAACTCGTTTGTTTCGTCTGCATTTGAAGCTATATCACATATATCCCAAGTGTTTGAAGCTCATTCATTTGCTTCGCATGGATTTGAAGCTAATCCATCTACATCGCATTGATTTAAAGCTAAATCGCGTGTTTCGCTTGGATTGGAAACTAGCTCGTTTATTTCGTCTGCAGTTGAAGCAATATCACTTATATCGCAAGTATTTGAAGAAAAATCATGTGTTTTGCATGGAATTGAAACTAACTCGTTTGTTTCGACTGCACTTGAAGCTATATCACATATATACAAGTGTTTCAAGCTCAATCATTTGCTTCGCACGGATTTGAAGCTAATCCTTCTACATCGCATTGATTTGAAGCTAAATCATGTGTTACGCATGGATTTGAAGCTAACTCGTTTGTTTCGTCTGCACTTGACGCTATGTCACTTATATCGCAAGTATTTGAAGAAAAATCATGTGTTTTGCATGGAATTGAAACTAACTCGTTTGTTTCGACTGCATTTGAAGCTATATTACTTATATCGCAAGTATCTGAAGCTAAATCATATGTTTCGCTTGGATTTGAAGCTAAACCTTCTACATCGCATTGATTTGAAGCTAAATCATGTGTTTCGCTCGGATATGTAGCTAACTCGTTTGTTTCGTCTGCATTTGAAGCTATATCACATATATCCCAAGTGTTTCAAGCTCAATCATTTGCTCCGCATTGATTTGAAGCTAATCCTTCTACATCGTATCGATTTGAAGTTAAATGATATGTATCGCCTGCATTTTGAAGCTACCCCCGTTTGATTCGTCTGCATTTGCATCTATATCACTTATATCACAAGTGTTTGAAGGTAAATCATTTGTTTCGCATGGATTTGAAGCTACACCATCTACATCGCATTGATTTGAAGCTAAATCATGTGTTTCGCTTGGATTTGAAGCTATACCTTCTAAATCGCTTTGATTTGAAGCTAAATCATGTGTTTTGCATGGATTTGATTCTAACTCGTTTGTCTCCACTGCATTTGAAGCTATTTCATATATATTGCAAGTATCTGAGGCTAAATCATGTGTTTTGCGTGGATTTGAAGCTAAGCCTTCTACTTCGCAATGATTTGAAGCTAAGTCATGTGTTTCGCATGGATTTGAAGCTAACTCGTTTGTTTCGCATGCAGTTGAAGCTAAATCACGTTTATCACATGTATCTGAAGCTAAACCATTTGTGTCGCATAGATTTGAAACTAATCCATGTGTTTCGCATGAATTTTAAGCTAAATCATGAGGTCCGCTTGGATTTAAAGCTAACTCGTTTGTTTCGTCTGCACTCGAAGCAATATCACATATATCGCTAGTATCTGAAGCTAAATCATTTGTTTCGCATGGATTTGAAGCTAAACATTCTGCATCGCATTGATTTGCAGCTAAATCACGTGTTTCGCATGGATTTGAAGATAACTCGATTGTTTCGCATGCAATTGAATCTATATCACATATATCGCAAGTATCTGAAGCTAAATCATTTGTGTCGCATGGATTTGAAGCTGAACCTTCTACATAGCATTGATTTGAAGCTCAATCATGTGTTTTGCATGGATTTGATGCTAACTCGTTTGCTTCCCCTGCATTTGCAGCTATATCACTTATATCGCAAGTATCTGAAGCTAAATCATTTGTTTCGCATGGATTTGAAGCTAAACTTTCAACATCGCATTGGTTTGCAGCTAAATCAAGTGTTTCGCATGGATTTGCAGCTAACTCGTTCGTTTCCCCTGCATTTGTCGCTTTATCACTTATATCGCTAGTATCTGAAGCTAAATCATTTGTGCCGCATGGATTTGAAGCTAAACCTTCTACATCGCATTGATTTGAAGCTAAATCATGTTATTCGCTTGGATTTGAATCTAAACCTTCTACATCGCTTTGATTTGCAGCTAAATCATGTGTTTTGCATGGATTTGATGCTATCTCGTTTGTTTCGCCTGCATTTGATGGTATAACACTTATATCGCAAGTATCTGATGCTAAATCATTTGTTTCGCATGGATTTGAAGGTAATCCTTCTACATCGCATCGATTTGAAGCTAAATCATGTCATTCGCATTGATTTGAAGCTAACTCGTTCGTTTCGCCTGCATTTCTAGTTTTATCATTTATATCGCAAGTATTTGAAGCTAAATCATTTGTTCCGCATGGATTGGAAGCTAAGCTTTCTACTTCGCATTGACTGGAAGCTAAATCATTTGTTTCGCATAGAGTTGAAGCTAACTCGTTTGTTTCGTCTGCAGTTGAAGCTATATCATCCAAATCCCAAGTGTTTGATGCTAAATCATTTGTTTCGCATGGATTTGAAGCTAAACCTTCTACATCGCATTGATTTGAAGATAAATTATGTGTTTCGCATGGATTTGAAGGTAACTCGTTAGTTTCGCCTGCATTTGAAGCTATATCACTTATATCGCAAGTATCTTATGCAAGTCATTTGTGTCGCATGGATTTGAAGCTAAATCATGTGATTCGCTTGGATTTGAATCTAAACCTTCTACATCGCTTTGATTTGCAGCTAAATCATGTGTTTTGCTTGGATTTGATGCTAACTCGTTTGTCTCCCCTGCATTTGAAGCTATATCAGTTATATCGCAAGTATCTGATGCTAAATCATTTGTTTCGCATGGATTTGAAGCTAAACCTTCCACATCGTATCGATTTGAAGCTAAATGATATGTATCGCCTGCATTTTGAAGCTATCCCGTTTGATTCGTCTGCATTTGCAGCTATATCACTTATATCACAAGTGTTTGAAGGTAAATCATTTGTTTCGCATGGATTTGAAGCTAAACCTTCTACATCGCATTGATTTGAAGCTAAATCATGTGTTTCGCTTGGATTTGAAGCTATACCTTCTACATCGCTTTGATTTGTAGCTAAATCATGTGTTTTGCATGGATTTGATTCTAACTCGCTTGTCTCCTCTGCATTTGAAGCTATTTCATATATATTGCAAGTATCTGAGGCTAAATCATTTGTTTCGCATGGATTTGAAGCTAAACCTCCTATATCGCATTGATTAGAAGCTAAATCATGTGTTTTGCATGGATTTTATGCTAACTCGTTTGATTCAACTGCATTTGAAGCTATATCAGTTATATCGCAAGTATCTGATGCTAAATCATTTGTTTCGCATGGATTTGAAGCTAAACCTTCTACATCGTATTGATTTGAAGCTGAATCATTTGTTTTGCATGGATTTGAAGCTAAGCCTTCTACTTCGCATTGATTTGAAGCTAAAGCATGTGTTTCGTTTGGATTTGAAGCTACTTCGTTTGTTTCGCCTGCATTTGAAGCTATATCACTTATATCGCAAGTATCTGATGCAAGTCATTTGAGTCGCATGGATTTGAAGCTAAACCTTACAAATCGCATTGGTTTGAAGCTAAATCGTGCACATAGCATTGGTTTGAAGCTAAACCTTCCACATCGCATTGTTTTGAAGCTAAATACTGTGTTTCGTATGGAGGTGAAGCTAGCACGTTTGTTTCGTCTGCATTTGAAATTATATCACTTATATCGCAAGTTTCTGAAGCTGAATGATTTGTTTCGCATGGATTTGAAGATAAGCCTTCTACTTCGCATTCATTTAAAGCTAAATCATGTGTTTTGCATGGATTTGAAGCTAAATCATGTGTTTCGCATGGATTTGAAGCTAAACCTTCTACATCGCATTGATTTGAAGCTATATCACTTATATCGCAAGTATTTGAAGCTAAACCATTTGTTTCGCGCGGATTTGAAGCTAAACCTTCTACATCGCATTGATTTGAAGCTATATCACGTGCTTCGCTTGGATTTGAATCTTACTCGTTTGTTTCGCCTGCATTTGAAGCTGTATTATATATATCGCAAGTATTTGGAGCTAAATCATTTGTTTCGCATGGATTTGAAGCTAAACCTTCTACATAGTATTGATTTGGAGCTAAATGATATGTATCGCATGGATTTTGAAGCTATCCCGTTTGATTTGTCTGCATTTGCAGCTATATCACTTATATCACAAGTGTTTGAAGCTAAATCATTTGTTACGCATGGATTTGAATCTAAACCTTCTACATCGCATTGATTTGAAGCTAAATCATGTGTTTTGCTTGGATTTGAAGTTAAACCTTCTACATCGCATTGATTTGAAACTAAATCATGTGTTTTGCATGGATTTGATACTAACTCGTTTGTTTTCCCTGCATTTGAAGTTATGTCAGTTATATCGCAAGTATCTGATGATAAATCATTTGTTTCGCATGGATTTGAAGCTAAGCCTTCTACTTCGCATGGATTTCAAGCTAAATGATGTGTACCGCATGGATTTTGAAGCTAACTCGTTTGATTCGTCTGCATTTGATGCTACATCACTTATATCGCAAGCATCTGAACCTAAATCATTTGTTTCGCATGGATTTGAAGCTAAACCTTCTACATCGTATTGATTTGAAGCTGAATCATTTGTTTTGCATGGATTTGAATCTAAATCTTCTATTTCGCATAGATTTAAAGATAAATGATGTGTATCGCATGGATTTTGAAGCTAACTCGTCTGATTCGTCTGCATTTGAAGCTATATCACCTATACCCCAAGTGTTTGATGCTAAATCATTTGTTTCGCATGGATTTGTAGCTAAACCTTCTACATCGTATCGATTTGAAGCTAAATGATATGTATCGCATGGATTTTGAAGCTACCCTGTTTGATTCGTCTGCATTTGCAGCTATATCACTTATATCACAAGTGTTTGAAGCTAAATCATTTGTATCGCATGGATTTGAAGCTAAACCTTCTACATCGCATTGATTTGAAGCTAAATCATGTGATTCGCTTGGATTTAAATCTAAACCTTTTACATCGCTTTGATTTGCAGCTAAATCATGTGTTTTGCATGGATTTGATGCTAACTCGTTTGTTTCGCCTGCATTTGATGGTATAACACTTATATCACAAGTGTTTGAAGCTAAATCATTTGTGTCGCATGGATTTGAAGCTAAACCTTCTACATCGCATTGATTTGAAGCTAAATCATGTATTTCGCTTGGACTTGAAGCTATACCTTCTACATCGCTTTGATTTGAAGTTAAATCATGTGTTTTGCATGGATTTGATGCTAACTCGTGTGTCTCCCCTGCATTTGAATCTATTTCATATATATCGCAAGTATCTGAGGCTAAATCATTTGTTTCGCATGGATTTGAAGCTAAACCTCCTATATCGCATTGATTTGAAGCTAAACCTTCTACATCGTATTGATTTGAAGCTAAATCATGTGTTTAGCTTGGATTTGAAGCTGAGCCTTCTACTTCACGTGGATTTAAAGCTAAATGATGTGTACCGCATGGATTTTTAAGCTAACTCGTTTGAGTCGTCTGCATTTGATGCTACATCACTTATATCGCAAGCATCTGAACCTAAATCATTTGTTTCGCATGGATTTGTAGCTAAACCGTCTACGTCGCATTGGTTTGAAACTAAATCATGTTTTTTGCATGGAATTGATGCTAACTCGTTTGTGTCTCCTGCATTTGAAGCTATATCGCTTATATCGCAAGTATGTGAACCCTAATCATTTGTTTCGCATGGATTTGAATCTAAGCCTTCTATTTCGCATAGATTTAAAGATAAATGATGCGTATCGCATGGATTTTGAAGCTATCCCGTTTGATTTGTCTGCATTTGCAGCTATATCACTTATATCACAAGTGTTTGAAGCTAAATCATTTGTTTCGCATGGATTTGAATCTAAACCTTCTACATCGCATTGATTTGAAGCTAAATCATGTGTTTTGCTTGGATTTGAAGTTAAACCTTCTACATCGCATTGATTTGAAACTAAATCATGTGTTTTGCATGGATTTGATACTAACTCGTTTGTTTCCCCTGCATTTGAAGTTATGTCAGTTATATCGCAAGTATCTGATGATAAATCATTTGTTTCGCATGGATTTGAAGCTAAGCCTTCTACTTCGCATGGATTTAAAGCTAAATGATGTGTACCGCATGGATTTTGAAGCTAACTCGTTTGATTCGTCTGCATTTGATGCTACATCACTTATATCGCAAGCATCTGAACCTAAATCATTTGTTTCGCATGGATTTGAAGCTAAACCTTCTACATCGTATTGATTTGAAGCTGAATCATTTGTTTTGCGTGGATTTGAATCTAAATCTTCTATTTCGCATAGATTTAAAGATAAATGATGTGAATCGCATGGATTTTGAAGCTAACTCGTTTGATTCGTCTGCATTTGAAGCTATATCACCTATACCCCAAGTGTTTGATGCTAAATCATTTTGTTTCGCATGGATTTGTAGCTAAAACCTTCTACATCGTATCGATTTGAAGCTAGATGATATGTATCGCATGGATTTTGAAAATCACTCGTTCGTTTCGCCTGCATTTCATGCTATATCACTTATATATCACAAGTGTTTGAAGCTAAATCATTTGTGTCGCATGGATTTGAAGCTAAAACCTTCTACATCGCATTGATTTGAAGCTAAATCATGTATTTCGCTTGGACTTGAAGCTATAACCTTCTACATCGCTTTGATTTGAAGTTAAATCATGTGTTTTGCATGGATTTGATGCTAACTCGTTTGTCTCCCCTGCATTTGAAGCTATTTCATATTATCGCAAGTATCTGAGGCTAAATCATTTGTTTCGCATGGATTTGAAGCTAAACCTCATATATCGCATTGATTTGAAGCTAAATCATGTGTTTTGCATGGATTTTATGCTAACTCGTTTGTTTCCCCTGCATTTGAAGGTATATCAGTTATAATCGCAAGTATCTGATGCTAAATTATTTGTTTTCGCATGGATTTGAAGCTAAACCTTCCACATCGTATCGATTTGAAGCTAAATGATATGTATCGCAATGGATTTTGAAGCTACCCTGTTTGATACGTCTGAATTTGCAGCTATATCACTTATATCACAAGTGTTTGAAGCTAAATCATTTGTTTCGCATGGATTTGAGAGCTAAACCTTTCTACATCGCATTGATTTGAAGCTAAATAATTTTGTTCCGCATGGATTTGAAGCTAAACTTTCTACATCGCATTGATTTGAAGCTAAATCATGTGATTCGCTTGGATTGGAAGTTAAGGCGTTTGCATCGTCTGCATTTGAAGCTATATCACTTATATACCAAGTGTTTGAAGCTAAATCATTTGTTTCGCATGGATTCGAAGCTAATCCTTCTACATCGCATTGATTTGAAGCTAAAATCATGTGTTTGGCATGGATGTGGAGCTAACTCGTTAGTTTCGTCTGCATTTGAAGCTATATCACTTATATCGCAAGTATCTGAACCCTAATCATTTTGTTTCGCATGGATTTGAATCTAAGCCTTCTATTTCGCATAGATTTAAAGATAAATGATGTGTATCGCATGGATTTTGAAGCTAACTCGTTTGATTCGTCTGCATTTTGAAGCTATATCACCTATACCCCAAGTGTTTGATGCTAAATCATTTTTTTTCGCATGGATTTGTAGCTAAACCTTCTACATCGTATCGATTTGAAGCTAAATCGATATGTATCGCATGGATTTGAAAATCACTCGTTCGTTCGCCTGCATTTCATGCTATATCACTTATATCACAAGTGTTTGAAGCTAAATCATTTGTGTCGCATGGATTTGAAGCTAAACCTTCTACAATCGCATTGATTGAAGCTAAATCATGTATTTCGCTTGGACTTGAAGCTATACCTTCTACATCGCTTTGATTTGAAGTTAAATCATGTGTTTTGCATGGATTTGATGCTAACTCGTTTGTCTCCCCTACATTTGAAGCTATTTCATATATATCGCAAGTATCTGAGGCTAAATCATTTGTTTCGCATGGATTTGAAGCTAAACCTCCTATATCGCATTGATTTGAAGCTAAATCATGTGTTTTGCATGGATTTTATGCTAACTCGTTTGTTTCCCCTGCATTTGAAGGTATATCAGTTATATCGCAAGTATCTGATGCTAAATCATTTGTTTCGCATGGATTTGAAGCTAAACCTTCCACATCGTATCGATTTGAAGCTAAATGATATGTATCGCATGGATTTGAAAATCACTCGTTCGTTTCGCCTGCATTTCATGCTATATCACTTATATCACAAGTGTTTGAAGCTAAATCATTTGTGTCGCATGGATTTGAAGCTAAACCTTCTACATCGCATTGATTTGAAGCTAAATCATGTATTTCGCTTGGACTTGAAGCTATACCTTCTACATCGCTTTGATTTGAAGTTAAATCATGTGTTTTGCATGGATTTGATGCTAACTCGTTTGTCTCCCCTACATTTGAAGCTATTTCATATATATCGCAAGTATCTGAGGCTAAATCATTTGTTTCGCATGGATTTGAAGCTAAACCTCCTATATCGCATTGATTTGAAGCTAAATCATGTGTTTTGCATGGATTTTATGCTAACTCGTTTGTTTCCCCTGCATTTGAAGGTATATCAGTTATATCGCAAGTATCTGATGCTAAATCATTTGTTTCGCATGGATTTGAAGCTAAACCTTCCACATCGTATCGATTTGAAGCTAAATGATATGTATCGCATGGATTTTGAAGCTACCCTGTTTGATTCGTCTGCATTTGCAGCTATATCACTTATATCACAAGTGTTTGAAGCTAAATCATTTGTTTCGCATGGATTTGAAGCTAAACCTTCTACATCGCATTGATTTGAAGCTAAATCATGTGTTTCGCTTGGATTTGAAGCTAAACCGTCTACGTCGCATTGATTTGAAACTAAATCATGTTTTTTGCATGGAATTGATGCTAACTCGTTTGTTTCTCCTGCATTTGAAGCTATTTCATATATATCGCAAGTATCTGAGGCTAAATCATTTGTTTCGCATGGATTTGAAGCTAAACCTCCTATATCGCATTGATTTGAAGCTACATCATGTGTTTTGCATGGATTTGAAAATCACTCGTTCGTTTCGCCTGCATTTGCAGCTATATCACTTATATCACAAGTGTTTGAAGCTAAATCATTTGTTTCGCATGGATTTGAAGCTAAACCTTCCACATCGTATCGATTTGAAGCTAAACCTTCCACATCGTATCGATTTGAAGCTAAATGATATGTATCGCATGGATTTTGAAGCTACCCTGTTTGATTCGTCTGCATTTGCAGCTATATCACTTATATCACAAGTGTTTGAAGCTAAATCATTTGTTTCGCATGGATTTGAAGCTAAACCTTCTACATCGCATTGATTTGAAGCTAAATCATGTGTTTCGCTTGGATTTGAAGCTAAACCGTCTACGTCGCATTGATTTGAAACTAAATCATGTTTTTTGCATGGAATTGATGCTAACTCGTTTGTTTCTCCTGCATTTGAAGCTATATCACTTATATCGCAAGTATCTGAACCTAAATCATTTGTTTCGCATGAATTTGTAGCTAAGCCTTCTACTTCGCATGGATTTAAAGCTAAATGATGTGTACCGCATGGATTGTGAAGCTAACTCGTTTGATTCGTCTGCATTTGATGCTACATCACTTATATAGCAAGCATCTGAACCTAAATCATTTGTTTCGCATGGATTCGAAGCTAAACCTTCTACATCGTATTGATTTGATTCTGAATCATTTGTTTCGTTTGTATTCGAAGCTACTTCGTTTGTTTCGCCTGCATTTGAAGCTAAATCACTTATATCGCAAGTATCTGAACCCTAATCATTTGTTTCGCATGGATTTGAATCTAAGCCTTCTATTTCGCATAGATTTAAAGTTAAATGATGTGTATCGCATGGATTTTGAAGCTAACTCGTTTGATTCGTCTGCATTTGCAGCTATATCACCTATACCCCAAGTGTTTGATGCTAAATCATTTGTTTCGCATGGATTTGTAGCTAAACCTTCTACTTCGCATGGATTTAAAGCTAAATGATGTGTACCGCATGGATTTTGAAGCTAACTCGTTAGATTCGTCTGCATTTGATGCTACATCACTTATATCGCAAATATCTGAAGCTAAATCATTTGTTTCGCTCGAATTTGAAGCTAAACCTTCTACATCGCATTGATTTGAAGATAAATGATGTGTTTCGCATGGATTTGAAGGTAACTCGTTAGTTTCGCCTGCATTTGAAGCTATATCACTTATATCGCAAGTATCTGAACCTTAATCATTTGTTTCGCATGGATTTGAAGCTAAACCTTCTACATAGCCTTGATTTGAAGCTTAATCATGAGTTTTGCATGGATTTGAAGCTAACTCGTTTGTTTCGACTGCATTTGAAGCTATATCACTTATATCGCAAGTATCTGATGCTAAATCATTTGTTTCGCATGGATTTGAAGGTAATCCTTCTACATCGCATCGATTTGCAGCTAAATCATGTCATTCGCATTGATTTGAATCTAACTCGTTCGTTTCGCCTGCATTTGTAGCTATATCATTTATATCGCAAGTATTTGAAGCTAAATCATTTGTTCCGCATGGATTTGAAGCTAAGCTTTCTACTTCGCATTGACTGGAAGCTAAATCATTTGTTTCGCATAGAGTTCAAGCTAACTCGTTTGTTTCGTCTGCATTTGAAGCTATATCATCCAAATCCCAAGTGTTTGATGCTAAATCATTTGTTTCGCATGGATTTGAAGCTAAACCTTCTACATCGCATTGATTTGGAGCTAAATCATGTGTTTCGCTCGGATATGAAGCTAACTCTTCTGTTTAGTCTGCATTTGAAGCTATATCACTTATATCACAAGTATCTGAAGCTGAAACATTTGTGTCGCATGGTTTTGAAGCTAAACCTTCTACGTAGCATTGATTTGAAGCTAAATCATGTGTTTCGCTTGTACTTGAAGCTAACTCGTTTGTTTCGTCTGCATTTGAAGCTATATCACTTTTATACCAAGTGTTTGAAGCGAATTCATTTGTTTCGCATGGATTTGAAGCTAAACCTTCTACATCGCATTGATTTGAAGCTAAATCATGTGTTTCGCTTGTATTTGAAGCTAACTCGTTTGCTTGGTCTGCATTTGAAGCTATATCAGTTATATCGCAAGTATCTGATGCTAAATCATTTGTTTCGCATGGATTTGAAGCTAAACCTTCCAAATCGTATCGATTTGAAGCTAAATGATATGTATCGCCTGCATTTTGAAGCTACCCCGTTTGATTTTTCTGCATTTGCAGCTGTATCACTTATATCACAAGTGTTTGAAGCTCAATCATTTGTTTCGCACGGATTTGAAGCTACACCTTCTACATCGCATTGATTTGAAGCTAAATCATGTGATTCGCTTGGATTTGAAGCTAAACCTTCTACATCGTATTGATTTGCAGCTAAATCATGTATTTCGGTGGGATTTGAAGCTATACCTTCTACATCGCTTTGATTTGAATCTAAATCATGTGTTTTGCATGGATTTGATGCTAACTCGTTTGTTTCGCATGCAGTTAAAGCTGATTCATGTATATCGCAAGTATTTGAAGCCAAACCATTTGTTTCGCATGGTTTTGAAGCCAAGCCTTCTACTTCGCATTGATTTGAAGCTAAATCATGTGTTTTGCATGGATTTTATGCTAACTCGTTTGTTTCCCCTGCATTTGAAGGTATATCAGTTATATCGCAAGTATCTGATGCTAAATTATTTGTTTCGCATGGATTTGAAGCTAAACCTTCTACATCGCATTGATTTGGAGCTAAATCATGTGTTTCGCTCGGATATGAAGCTAACTCGTCTGTTTAGTCTGCATTTGAAGCTATATCACTTATATCACAAGTATCTGAAGCTGAAACATTTGTTTCGCATGGATTTGAAGCTAAACCTTCTACATAGCCTTGATTTGAAGCTTAATCATGTGTTTTGCATGGATTTGAAGCTAACTCGTTTGTTTCGACTGCATTTGAAGCTATATCACTTATATCGCAAGTATCTGATTCTAAATCATTTGTTTCGCATGGATTTGAAGGTAATCCTTCTACATCGCATCGATTTGCAGCTAAATCATGTCTTTCGCATTGATTTGAAGCTAACTCGTTCGTTTCGCCTGCATTTGTAGCTATATCATTTATATCCCAAGTGTTTGAAGCTAAATCATTTGTGTCGCATGGATTTGAAGCTAAGCGTTCTACTTCGCAATGATTTGAAGCTAAATCATGTGATTCGCTTGGATTTGTAGCTATACCTTCTACATCGCTTTGATTTGGAGCGAAATCATGTGTTTTGCATGGATTTGATGCTAACCCGATTGTTTCCCCTGCATTTGAAGGTATTTTATTAATATCGCAAGTATCTGATGCTAAATCATGTGTTTCGCTTGGATTTGAAGCTAAACCTTCTACATCGCATTGATTTGAAGCTAAATCATGTGTTTTGCATGGATTTGATGCTAACTCGTTTGTTTTCCCTGCATTTGAAGCTATGTCAGTTATATCGCAAGTATCTGATGCTAAATCATTTGTTTCGCATGGATTTGTAGCTAAGCCTTCTACTTCACATGGATTTAAAGCTAAATGATGTGTACCTAATGGATTTTTAAGCTAACTCGTTTGATTCGTCTGCATTTGATGCTACATCACTTATATCGCAAGCATCTGAACCTAAATCATTTGTTTCGCATGGATTTGTAGCTAAACTATCTACATCGCATTGATTTGAAGCTAAATCATTTGTTTCGCATGGATTTGTAGTTAAACCTTCTACATCGTATCGATTTGATGCTAAATGATATGTATCGCATGGATTTTGAAGCTATCCCGTTTGATTCGTCTGCATTTGCAGCTATATCACGTATATCACAAGTGTTTGAAGCTAAATCATTTGTTTCGCATGGATTTGAATCTGAACCTTCTACATCGCATTGATTTGAAGCTAAATCATGTGTTTCGCTTGGATTTGAAGCTAAACCTTCCACATCGCATTGATTTGAAGCTAAATCATGTGTTTCGCTTGGATTTGAAGCTAAACCTTCTACATCGCATTGATTTGAAGATAAATCATGTGTTTGGCTTGGATTTCATGCTAACTCGATCGTTTCGCCTGCATATGATCCTATATCACTTATATCGCAAATATCTGAAGCTGAATGATTTGTTTCGCATGGATTTGAAGATAAGCCTTCTACTTCGCATTGATTTAAAGCTAAATCATGTGTTTTGCATGGATTTGAAGCTAAATCATGTGCTTCGCATGGATTTGAAGCTAAACCTTCTACATCGCATTGATTTGAAGCTAAATCATGTGTTTCGCTTGGATTTGTAGCTATACCTTCTACGTCGCTTTGATTTGGAGCGAAATCATGTGTTTTGCATGGATTTGATGCTAACTCGTTTGTTTCCCCTGCATTTGAAGGTATTTTATTAATATCGCAAGTATCTGATGCTAAATCATGTGTTTCGCTTGGATTTGAAGCTAAACCTTCTACATCGCATTGATTTGAAGCTACATCATGTGTTTTGCATGGATTTGATGCTAACTCGTTTGTTTTCCCTGCATTTGAAGCTATGTCAGTTATATCGCAAGTATCTGATACTAAATCATTTGTTTCGCATGGATTTGTAGCTAAGCCTTCTACTTCACATGGATTTAAAGCTAAATGATGTGTACCGCATGGATTTTTAAGCTAACTCGTTTGATTCGTCTGCATTTGCAGCTATATCACTTATATCACAAGTGTTTGAAGCTAAATCATTTGTTTCGCATGGATTTGAATCTAAACCTTCTACATCGCATTGATTTGAAGCTAAATCATGTGTTTCGCTTGGATTTGAAGCTAAACCTTCTACATCGCATTGATTTGAAGATAAATCATGTGTTTGGCTTGGATTTCATGCTAACTCGTTCGTTTCGCCTGCATTTGATGCTATATCACTTATATCGCAAATATCTGAAGCTAAATCATTTGTTTCGCTTGGATTTGAAGCTAAACCTTCTACATCGCATTGATTTGAAGATAAATGATGTGTTTCGCATGGATTTGAAGATAACTCGTTAGTTTCGCCTGCATTTGAAGCTATATCACTTATATCGCAAGTATCTGAACCTTAATCATTTGTTTCGCATGGATTTGAAGCTAAACCTTCTACGTAGCCTTGATTTGAAGCTTAATCATGTGTTTTGCATGGATTTGAAGCTAACTCGTTTGTTTCGACTGCATTTGAAGCTTTATCACTTATATCGCAAGTATCCGATGCTAAATCATTTGTTTCGCATGGATTTGAAGGTAATCCTTCTACATCGCATCGATTTGCAGCTAAATCATGTCTTTCGCATTGATTTGAAGCTAACTCGTTCGTTTCGCCTGCATTTGTAGCTATATCATTTATATCGCAAGTATTTGAAGCTAAATCATTTGTTCCGCATGGATTTGAAGCTAAGCTTTCTACTTCGCATTGACTGGAAGCTAAATCATTTGTTTCGCATAGAGTTGAAGCTAACTCGTTTGTTTCGTCTGCATTTGAAGCTATATCATCCAAATCCCAAGTGTTTGATGCTAAATCATTTGTTTCGCATGGATTTGAAGCTAAACCTTCTACATCGCATTGATTTGGAGCTAAATCATGTGTTTCGCTCGGATATGAAGCTAACTCGTCTGTTTAGTCTGCATTTGAAGCTATATCACTTATATCACAAGTATCTGAAGCTGAAACATTTGTGTCGCATGGTTTTGAAGCTAAACCATCTACGTAGCATTGATTTGAAGCTAAATCATGTGTTTCGCTTGGATTTGAAGCTAACTCGTTTCTTTCCCCTGCATTTGAAGCTATATCAATTATATCGCAAGTATCTGATGCTAAATCATTTGTTTCGCATGGATTTGAGGCTAATCCTTCCACTTCACATGGATTTAAAGCTAAATGATGTGTACCTAATGGATTTTTAAGCTAACTCGTTTGATTCGTCTGCATTTTATGCTACATCACTTATATCGCAAGCATCTGAACCTAAATCATTTGTTTCGCATGGATTTGTAGCTAAACCTTCTACATCGCATTGATTTGAAGCTAAATCATTTGTTTCGCATGGATTTGTAGATAAACCTTCTACATCGTATCGATTTGATGCTAAATGATATGTATCGCATGGATTTTGAAGCTATCCCGTTTGATTCGTCTGCATTTGCAGCTATATCACTTATATCACAAGTGTTTGAAGCTAAATCATTTGTTTTGCATGGATTTGAATCTAAACCTTCTACATCGCATTGATTTGAAGCTAAATCATGTGTTTCGCTTGGATTTGAAGCTAACTCGTTTCTTTCCCCTGCATTTGAAGCTATATCAATTATATCGCAAGTATCTGATGCTAAATCATTTGTTTCGCATGGATTTGAGGCTAATCCTTCCACTTCACATGGATTTAAAGCTAAATGATGTGTACCTAATGGATTTTTAAGCTAACTCGTTTGATTCGTCTGCATTTTATGCTACATCACTTATATCGCAAGCATCTGAACCTAAATCATTTGTTTCGCATGGATTTGTAGCTAAACCTTCTACATCGCATTGATTTGAAGCTAAATCATTTGTTTCGCATGGATTTGTAGATAAACCTTCTACATCGTATCGATTTGATGCTAAATGATATGTATCGCATGGATTTTGAAGCTATCCCGTTTGATTCGTCTGCATTTGCAGCTATATCACTTATATCACAAGTGTTTGAAGCTAAATCATTTGTTTTGCATGGATTTGAATCTAAACCTTCTACATCGCATTGATTTGAAGCTAAATCATGTGTTTCGCTTGGATTTGAAGCTAAACCTTCCACATCGCATTGATTTGAAGCTAAATCATGTGTTTCGCTTGGATTTGAAGCTAAACCTTCTACATCGCATTGATTTGAAGATAAATCATGTGTTTGGCTTGGATTTCATGCTAACTCGTTCATTTCGCCTGCATTTGATGCTATATCACTTATATCGCAAATATCTGAAGCTAAATCATTTGTTTCGCTTGGATTTGAAGCTAAACCTTCTACATCGCATTGATTTGAAGATAAATTATGTGTTTCGCATGGATTTGAAGGTAACTCGTTAGTTTCGCCTGCATTTGAAGCTATATCACTTATATCGCAAGTATCTGAACCTTAATCATTTGTTTCGCATGGATTTGAATCTAAGCCTTCTATTTCGCATAGTTTTAAAGATAAATGATGTGTATCGCACGGATGTTGAAGCTATCCCGTTTGATTCGTCTGCATTTGCAGCTATATCACTTATATCACAAATGTTTGAAACTAAATCATTTGTTTCGCATGGATTTGAATCTAAACCTTCTACATCGCATTGATTTGCAGCTAAATCATGTGTTTCGCATGGATTTGAAGCTAACTCGTTAGTTTCGTCTGCATTTGAAGCTATATCACTTATATCGCTAGTATCTGAAGCTATATCATTTGTGTCTCATGGATTTGTAGCTAAACCTTCTACATCGCATTGATTTGAAGTTAAATCATGTGTTTCGCTTGGATTTGAAGCTAAACCATCTACATCGTATCGATTTGAAGCAAAATGATATGTATCGCATGGCTTTTGAAGCTACCCCGTTTGAATCGTCTGCATTTGCAGTTATATCACTTATATCACAAGTGTTTGAAGCTAAATCATTTGTTTCGCATGGATTTGAAGCAAAACCTTCTATATCGCATTCATTTGAAGCTAAATCATGTGTTTCGCTTGGATTTGAAGCTAACTCGTTCTTTTCGCCTGCATTTTATGCTATATCACATATATCGCAAGCGTTTGGAGCTAAATCATTTGTTTCGCATGGATTTGAAGCTAAACCTTCTACATCATATCGATTTGAAGCTAAATGATATGTATCGCATGGATTTTGAAGCTATCCCATTTGATTCGTATGCATTTGCAGCTATATCACTTATATCACAAGTGTTTGAAGCTAAATCATGTGTTTCGCATGGATTTGAAGCTAACTCGTTAGTTTCGTCTGCATTTGAAGCTATATCACTTATATCGCTAGTATCTGAAGCTAAATCATTTGTTTCGAATGGATTTGAAGTTAAACCTTCTGCATCGCACTGATTTGCAGCTAAATCATGTGTTTTGCATGGATTTGAAGCTAACTCGTTTGTTTCCCCTGCATTTCAAGCTGTATCACTTATATCGCAAGTATCTGAATCTAAATCAGTTGTGTCTCATGGATTTGAAGCAAAACCTTCTACATCGCATTGATTTGCAGCTAAATCATGTGTTTCGCATGGATTTGAAGCTAACTCGTTTCTCTTCTGCATTTGAAGCTATATCACATATATCCCAAGTGATTGAAGCTCAATCATTTGCTTCGCATGGATTTGAAGCTAATCATTCTACACCGCATTGATTGGAAGCTAAATCATGTGTTTCGCATGGATTTGAAGCTAACTCGTTAGTTTCGTCTGCATTTGAAGCTATATCACTTATATCGCTAGTATCTGAAGATAAATCATTTGTTTCGCATGGATTTGATGCTAACTCGTTTGTTTCCCCTGCATTTGAAGCTATATCACTTATATCCCAAGTGTTTGAAGCGAAATCATTTGTTTCGCATGGATTTGAAGCTAAACCTTCTACATCGCATTGATTTGAAGCTTAATCATGTGTTTTGCTTGGATTTGAAGCTAACTCGTTTGTTTCCCCTGCATTTGAAGCTGTATCAATTATATCGCAAGTATCTGAAGCTATATCATTTGTGTCTCATGGATTTGAAGCTAAACCTTCTACATAGCATTGATTTGCAGCTAAATCGTGTGTTTCGCATGGATTTGAAGCTAACTCGTTTCTCTTCTGCATTTGAAGCTATATCACATATATCCCAAGTGATTGAAGCTCAATCATTTGTTTCGCACGGATTTGAAGCTACACCTTCTACATCGCATTGATTTGAAGCTAAATCATGTGACTCGCTTGGATTTGAAGCTAAACCTTCTACATCGTATTGATTTGCAGCTAAATCATGTATTTCGGTGGGATTTGAAGCTATACCTTCTACATCGCTTTGATTTGAATCTGAATCATGTGTTTTGCATGGATTTGATGCTAACTCGTTTGTTTCGCATGCAGTTAAATCTGATTCATGTATATCGCAAGTATTTGAAGCCAAACCATTTGTTTCGCATGGATCTGAAGCCAAGCCTTCTACCTCGCATTGATTTGAAGCTAAATCATGTGTTTTGCATGGATTTGATGCTAACTCGTTTGTTTCGCATGCAGTTAAAGCTGATTCATGTATATCGCAAGTATTTGAAGCCAAACCATTTGTTTCGCATGGATTTAAAGCCAAGCCTTCTACTTCGCATTGATTTGAAGCTAAATCATGTGTTCCGTATGGATTTGAAGCTAACTCGTTTGATTCGTCTGCATTTGAAGCTATATCACTTATATCGCTAGTATCTGAAGCTAAATCATTTGTTTCGCATGGATTTGAAGCTAACTCGTTAGTTTCGTCTGCATTTGAAGCTATATCACTTATATCGCTAGTATCTGAAGCTAAATCATTTGTTTCGCATGGATTTGAAGTTAAACCTTCTGCATCGCACTGATTTGCAGCTAAATCATGTGATTCGCATGGATTGGAAGCTAACTCGTTTGTTTCGTCTGCATTTCAAGCTGTATCACTTATATCGCAAGTATCTGAATCTAAATCAGTTGTGTCTCATGGATTTGAAGCAAAACCTTCTACATCGCATTGATTTGCAGCTAAATCATGTGTTTCGCATGGATTTGAAGCTAACTCGTTTGTTTCGTCTGCATTTGAAGCTATATCACTTATATCCCAAGCGATTGAAAGTAAATCATTTGTTTCGCATGGATTTCAAGCTAAACCTTCTACATCGCATTGATTTGAAGTTAAATCATTTGTGTCGCATGGATTTGAAGCTAACTCGTTTTTTTCGCCTGCATTTGAAGCTATATCACTTATATCGCTAGTATCTGAACCTAAATCATTTGTTTCGCATGGATTTGAAGCTAAACCTTCTACATCGCATTGAATTGATGCTTCATCATGTGTTTTGCATGAATTTGAAGCTAACTCGTTTGATTCGTCTGCATTTTATGCTACATCACTTATATCGCAAGCATCTGAACCTAAATAATTTGTTTCGCATGGATTTGTAGCTAAACCTTCTACATCGCATTGATTTGAAGCTAAATCATTTGTTTCGCATGGATTTGTAGATAAACCTTCTACATCGTATCGATTTGATGCTAAATGATATGTATCGCATGGATTTTGAAGCTATCCCGTTTGATTCGTCTGCATTTGCAGCTATATCACTTATATCACAAGTGTTTGAAGCTAAATCATTTGTTTTGCATGGATTTGAATCTAAACCTTCTACATCGCATTGATTTGAAGCTAAATCATGTGTTTCGCTTGGATTTGAAGCTAAATCTTCCACATCGCATTGATTTGAAGCTAAATCATGTGTTTCGCTTGGATTTGAAGCTAAACCTTCTACATCGCATTGATTTGAAGATAAATCATGTGTTTGGCTTGGATTTCATGCTAACTCGTTCATTTCGCCTGCATTTGATGCTATATCACTTATATCGCAAATATCTGAAGCTAAATCATTTGTTTCGCTTGGATTTGAAGCTAAACCTTCTACATCGCATTGATTTGAAGATAAATTATGTGTTTCGCATGGATTTGAAGGTAACTCGTTAGTTTCGCCTGCATTTGAAGCTATATCACTTATATCGCAAGTATCTGAACCTTAATCATTTGTTTCGCATGGATTTGAATCTAAGCCTTCTATTTCGCATAGTTTTAAAGATAAATGATGTGTATCGCACGGATGTTGAAGCTATCCCGTTTGATTCGTCTGCATTTGCAGCTATATCACTTATATCACAAATGTTTGAAACTAAATCATTTGTTTCGCATGGATTTGAAGCAAAACCTTCTACATCGCATTGATTTGCAGCTAAATCATGTGTTTCGCATAGATTTGAAGCTAACTCGTTTGTTTCGTCTGCATTTCAAGCTATATCACTTATATCCCAAGCGATTGAAAGTAAATCATTTGTTTCGCATGGATTTCAAGCTAAACCTTCTACATCGCATTGATTTGAAGTTAAATCATTTGTGTCGCATGGATTTGAAGCTAACTCGTTTTTTTCGCCTGCATTTGAAGCTATATCACTTATATCGCTAGTATCTGAACCTAAATCATTTGTTTCGCATGGATTTGAAGCTAAACCTTCTACATCGCATTGAATTGATGCTTCATCATGTGTTTTGCATGAATTTGAAGCTAACTCGTTTGTTTCTCCTGCATTTGAATCTATATCACTTCTATCGCATGTATCTGATGCTAAATCATTTGTTTCGCATGGATTTGAAGCTAAACCATCTACATCGCATTGATTTGAAACTAAATCATGTGTTTTGCATGGATTTGATGCTTACTCGTTTGTTTCCCCTGCATTTGAAGCTATGTCAGTTATATCGCAAGTATCTGATGCTAAATCATTTGTTTCGCATGGATTTGAGGCTAATCCTTCCACTTCACATGGATTTAAAGCTAAATGATGTGTACCTAATGGATTTTTAAGCTAACTCGTTTGATTCGTCTGCATTTGATGCTACATCACTTATATCGCAAGCATCTGAACCTAAATCATTTGTTTCGCATGGATTTGTAGCTAAACCTTCTACATCGCATTGATTTGAAGCTAAATCATTTGTTTCGCATGGATTTGTAGTTAAACCTTCTACATCGTATCGATTTGATGCTAAATGATATGTATCGCATGGATTTTGAAGCTATCCCGTTTGATTCCTCTGCATCTGCAGCTATATCAATTATCACAAGTGTTTGAAGCTAAATCATTTGTTTCGCATGGATTTGAATCTGAACCTTCTACATCGCATTGATTTGAAGCTAAATCATGTGTTTCGCTTGGATTTGAAGCTAAACCTTCCACATCGCATTGATTTGAAGCTAAATCATGTGTTTCGCTTGGATTTGAAGCTAAACCTTCTACATCGCATTGATTTGAAGATAAATCATGTGTTTGGCTTGGATTTCATGCTAACTCGTTCGTTTCGCCTGCATATGAAGCTATATCATTTGTGTCTCATGGATTTGAAGCTAAACCTTCTACATAGCATTGATTTGCAGCTAAATCGTGTGTTTCGCATGGATTTGAAGCTAACTCGTTAGCTTCGACTGCATTTGAAGCTATATCACTTATATCGCTAGTATCTGAAGCTAAATCATTCGTTTCGCATGGATTTGAACCTAAACCTTCATACATCGCATTGCTTTGAAGCTTAATCATGTGTTTTGCTTGGATTTGAAGCTAACTCGTTTGTTTCCCCTGCATTTGAAGCTATATCACTTATATCGCAAGTATCTGATGCTAAATCATTTGCTTCGCATGTTTTGAAGCTAATCATTCTACACCGCATTGATTTGAAGCTAAATCATGTGTTTCGCATGGATTTGAAACTAACTCGTTAGTTTCGTCTGCATTTGAAGCTATATCACTTATATCGCTAGTATCTGAAGCTATATCATTTCTGTCTCATGGATTTGAAGCTAAACCTTCTACATCGCATTGATTTGAAGTTAAATCATGTGTTTCGCTTGGATTTGAAGCTAACTCGTTAGTTTCGTCTGCATTTGAAGCTATATCACTTATATCGCTAGTATCTGAAGCTAAATCATTTGTTTCGCATGGATTTGAAGTTAATCCTTCTGCATCGCACTGATTTGCAGCTAAATCATGTGATTCGCATGGATTGGAAGCTAACTCGTTTGTTTCGTCTGCACTTCAAGCTATATCACTTATATCGCTAGTATCTGAAGCTATATCATTTGTGTCTCATGGATTTGTAGCTAAACCTTCTACATCGCATTGATTTGAAGTTAAATCATGTGTTTCGCTTGGATTTGAAGCTAAACCTTCTACATCGTATCGATTTGAAGCAAAATGATATGTATCGCATGGCTTTTGAAGCTACCCCGTTTGAATCGTCTGCATTTGCAGTTATATCACTTATATCACAAGTGTTTGAAGCTAAATCATTTGTTTCGCATGGATTTGAAGCAAAACCTTCTATATCGCATTCATTTGAAGCTAAATCATGTGTTTCGCTTGGATTTGAAGCTAGCTCGTTCGTTTCGCCTGCATTTTATGCTATATCACATATATCGCAAGCGTTTGGAGCTAAATCATTTGTTTCGCATGGATTTGAAGCTAAACCTTCTACATCATATCGATTTGAAGCTAAATGATATGTATCGCATGGATTTTGAAGCTTTCCCATTTGATTCGTATGCATTTGCAGCTATATCACTTATATCACAAGTGTTTGAAGCTAAATCATTTGTTTCGCATGGATTTGAAGCTAAACCTTCTACATCGCATTGATTTGAAACTTAATCATTTGTTTTGCTTGGATTTGAAGCTAACTCGTTTGTTTCCCCTGCATTTGAAGCTATATCACTTATATCGCAAGTTTCTGATGCTAAATCATTTGCTTCGCATGGATTTGAAGCTAATCATTCTACACCGCATTGATTTGAAGCTAAATCATGTGTTTCGCATGGATTTGAAGATAACTCGTTTGTTTCGTCTGCATTTCAAGCTGTATCACTTATATCGCAAGTATCTGAATCTAAATCAGTTGTGTCTCATGGATTTGAAGCAAAACCTTCTACATCGCATTGATTTGCAGCTAAATCATGTGTTTCGCATGGATTTGAAGCTAACTCGTTTGTTTCGTCTGCATTTGAAGCTATATCACTTATGTCCCAAGCGATTGAAAGTAAATCACTTGTTTCGCATGGATTTCAAGCGAAACCTTCTACATCGCATTGATTTGAAGCTTAATCATGTGTTTTGCTTGGATTTGAAGCTAACTCGTTTGTTTCCCCTGCATTTGAAGCTGTATCAATTATATCGCAAGTATCTGAAGCTATATCATTTGTGTCTCATGGATTTGAAGCTAAACCTTCTACATAGCATTGATTTGCAGCTAAATCGTGTGTTTCGCATGGATTTGAAGCTAACTCGTTTCTCTTCTGCATTTGAAGCTATATCACATATATCCCAAGTGATTGAAGCTCAATCATTTGCTTCGCATGGATTTGAAGCTAATCATTCTACACCGCATTGATTGGAAGCTAAATCATGTGTTTCGCATGGATTTGAAGCTAACTCGTTAGTTTCGTCTGCATTTGAAGCTATATCACTTATATCGCTAGTATCTGAAGATAAATCATTTGTTTCGCATGGATTTGATGCTAACTCGTTTGTTTCCCCTGCATTTGAAGTTATATCACTTATATCCCAAGTGTTTGAAGCGAAATCATTTGTTTCGCATGGATTTGAAGCTAAACCTTCTACATCGCATTGATTTGAAGCTAAATCATGTCTTTCGCTTGTATTTGAAGCTAACTCGTTTGTTTGGTCTGCATTTGAAGCTATATCAGTTATATCGCAAGTATCTGATGCTAAATCATTTGTTTCGCATGGATTTGAAGCTAAACCTTCCAAATCGTATCGATTTGAAGCTAAATGATATGTATCGCCTGCATTTTGAAGCTACCCCGTTTGATTTTTCTGCATTTGCAGCTGTATCACTTATAGCACAAGTGTTTGAAGCTCAATCATTTGTTTCGCACGGATTTGAAGCTACACCTTCTACATCGCATTGATTTGAAGCTAAATCATGTGATTCGCTTGGATTTGAAGCTAAACCTTCTACATCGTATTGATTTGCAGCTAAATCATGTATTTCGGTGGGATTTGAAGCTATACCTTCTACATCGCTATGATTTGAATCTGAATCATGTGTTTTGCATGGATTTGATGCTAACTCGTTTGTTTCGCATGCAGTTAAATCTGATTCATGTATATCGCAAGTATTTGAAGCCAAACCATTTGTTTCGCATGGATCTGAAGCCAAGCCTTCTACTTCGCATTGATTTGAAGCTAAATCATGTGTTTTGCATGGATTTGATGCTAACTCGTTTGTTTCGCATGCAGTTAAAGCTGATTCATGTATATCGCAAGTATTTGAAGCCAAACCATTTGTTTCGCATGGATTTAAAGCCAAGCCTTCTACTTCGCATTGATTTGAAGCTAAATCATGTGTTCCGTATGGATTTGAAGCTAACTCGTTTGATTCGTCTGCATTTGAAGCTATATCACTTATATCGCAAGTATTTGAACCTGAATCATTTGTTTCGCGCGGATTTGAAGCCAAGCCTTCTACTTCGCGTTGATTTGAAGCTAAAGCTTGTGTTTCGTTTGGATTTGAAGCTACTTCGTTTATTTCGCCTGCATTTGAAGCTATATCACTTATATCGCAAGTATCTAATGCAAGTCATTTGTGTCGCATGGATTTGAAGCTAAACCTTACAAATCCCATTGGTTTGAAGCTAAGTCGTGCACATCGCATTGGTTTGAAGCTAAACCTTAAACATCGTATTGTTTTGAAGCTAAATAATGTGTTTCGTATGGAGTTGAAGCTAGCACGTTTGTTCCGTCTGCATTTGAAGTTATGTCAGTTATATCGCAAGTATCTGATGATAAATCATTTGTTTCGCATGGATTTGAAGCTAAGCCTTCTACTTCGCATGGATTTAAAGCTAAATGATGTGTACCGTATGGATTTTGAAGCTAACTCGTTTGATTCGTCTGCATTTGATGCTACTTCACTTATATCGCAAGCATCTGAACCTAAATCATTTGTTTCGCATGGATTTGAAACTAAACCTTCTACATCGTATTGATTTGAAGCTAAATCATGTGTTTCGCTTGGATTTGAAGCTATACCTTCTACATCGCTTTGATTTGAAGCTAAATCATTTGTTTTGCATGGATTTGATGCTAACTCGTTTGTTTCCCCTGCATTTGAAGCTATTTCAGTTATATCGCAAGTATCAGACGCTAAATCATGTGTTTCGCTTGGATTTGAAGCTAAACCTTTTACATCGGATTGATTTGCAGCTTAATCATGTGTTCTGCATGGATTTGAATCTAACTCGTTCGTTTCGCCTGCATTCGATGCTATATCACTTCTATCGCTAGTATCTGAAGCTAAATCATTTGTTTCGCATGGATTTGAAGCTAAACCTTCTACATCGTATTGATTTGAAGCTGAATCATTTGTTTTGAATGGATTTGAAGCTAAGCCTTCTACTTCGCGTTGATTTGAAGCTAAAGCATGTGCTTCGTTTGGATTTGAAGCTACTACGTTTGTTTCGCCTGCATTTGAAGCTATATCACTTATATCGCAAGTATCTGATGCAAGTCATTTGAGTCGCATGGATTTGAAGCTAAACCTTACAAATCGCATTGGTTTGAAGCTAAATCGTGCACATCGCATTGGTTTGAAGCTAAATCATGTGTTTAGCATGGATTTGATTCTAACTCGTTTGTCTCCCCTGCATTTGAAGCTATTTTATATATATTGCAAGTATCTGAGGCTAAATCATTTGTTTCGCTTGGATTTGAAGCTAAACCATCTACATCGCATTGATTTGAAACTAAATCATGTGTTTTGCATGGATTTGATGCTTACTCGTTTGTTTCCCCTGCATTTGAAGCTATGTCAGTTATATCGCAAGTATCTGATGCTAAATCATTTGTTTCGCATGGATTTGAGGCTAATCCTTCCACTTCACATGGATTTAAAGCTAAATGATGTGTACCTAATGTATTTTTAAGCTAACTCGTTTGATTCGTCTGCATTTGATGCTACATCACTTATATCGCAAGCATCTGAACCTAAATCATTTGTTTCGCATGGATTTGTAGCTAAACCTTCTACATCGCATTGATTTGAAGCTAAATCATTTGTTTCGCATGGATTTGTAGTTAAACCTTCTAAATCGTATCGATTTGATGCTAAATGATATGTATCGCATGGATTTTGAAGCTATCCCGTTTGATTCGTCTGCATCTGCAGCTATATCACTTATATCACAAGTGTTTGAAGCTAAATCATTTGTTTCGCATGGATTTGAATCTGAACCTTCTACATCGCATTGATTTGAAGCTAAATCATGTGTTTCGCTTGGATTTGAAGCTAAACCTTCCACATCGCATTGATTTGAAGCTAAATCATGTGTTTCGCTTGGATTTGAAGCTAAACCTTCTACATCGCATTGATTTGAAGCTAAATCATGTCTTTCGCTTGTATTTGAAGCTAACTCGTTTGTTTGGTCTGCATTTGAAGCTATATCAGTTATATCGCAAGTATCTGATGCTAAATCATTTGTTTCGCATGGATTTGAAGCTAAACCTTCCAAATCGTATCGATTTGAAGCTAAATGATATGTATCGCCTGCATTTTGAAGCTACCCCGTTTGATTTTTCTGCATTTGCAGCTGTATCACTTATAGCACAAGTGTTTGAAGCTCAATCATTTGTTTCGCACGGATTTGAAGCTACACCTTCTACATCGCATTGATTTGAAGCTAAATCATGTGATTCGCTTGGATTTGAAGCTAAACCTTCTACATCGTATTGATTTGCAGCTAAATCATGTATTTCGGTGGGATTTGAAGCTATACCTTCTACATCGCTATGATTTGAATCTGAATCATGTGTTTTGCATGGATTTGATGCTAACTCGTTTGTTTCGCATGCAGTTAAATCTGATTCATGTATATCGCAAGTATTTGAAGCCAAACCATTTGTTTCGCATGGATCTGAAGCCAAGCCTTCTACTTCGCATTGATTTGAAGCTAAATCATGTGTTTTGCATGGATTTGATGCTAACTCGTTTGTTTCGCATGCAGTTAAAGCTGATTCATGTATATCGCAAGTATTTGAAGCCAAACCATTTGTTTCGCATGGATTTAAAGCCAAGCCTTCTACTTCGCATTGATTTGAAGCTAAATCATGTGTTCCGTATGGATTTGAAGCTAACTCGTTTGATTCGTCTGCATTTGAAGCTATATCACTTATATCGCAAGTATTTGAACCTGAATCATTTGTTTCGCGCGGATTTGAAGCTAAGCCTTCTACTTCGCGTTGATTTGAAGCTAAAGCTTGTGTTTCGTTTGGATTTGAAGCTACTTCGTTTATTTCGCCTGCATTTGAAGCTATATCACTTATATCGCAAGTATCTAATGCAAGTCATTTGTGTCGCATGGATTTGAAGCTAAACCTTACAAATCCCATTGGTTTGAAGCTAAGTCGTGCACATCGCATTGGTTTGAAGCTAAACCTTAAACATCGTATTGTTTTGAAGCTAAATAATGTGTTTCGTATGGAGTTGAAGCTAGCACGTTTGTTCCGTCTGCATTTGAAGTTATGTCAGTTATATCGCAAGTATCTGATGATAAATCATTTGTTTCGCATGGATTTGAAGCTAAGCCTTCTACTTCGCATGGATTTAAAGCTAAATGATGTGTACCGTATGGATTTTGAAGCTAACTCGTTTGATTCGTCTGCATTTGATGCTACTTCACTTATATCGCAAGCATCTGAACCTAAATCATTTGTTTCGCATGGATTTGAAACTAAACCTTCTACATCGTATTGATTTGAAGCTAAATCATGTGTTTCGCTTGGATTTGAAGCTATACCTTCTACATCGCTTTGATTTGAAGCTAAATCATTTGTTTTGCATGGATTTGATGCTAACTCGTTTGTTTCCCCTGCATTTGAAGCTATTTCAGTTATATCGCAAGTATCAGACGCTAAATCATGTGTTTCGCTTGGATTTGAAGCTAAACCTTTTACATCGGATTGATTTGCAGCTTAATCATGTGTTCTGCATGGATTTGAATCTAACTCGTTCGTTTCGCCTGCATTCGATGCTATATCACTTCTATCGCTAGTATCTGAAGCTAAATCATTTGTTTCGCATGGATTTGAAGCTAAACCTTCTACATCGTATTGATTTGAAGCTGAATCATTTGTTTTGAATGGATTTGAAGCTAAGCCTTCTACTTCGCGTTGATTTGAAGCTAAAGCATGTGCTTCGTTTGGATTTGAAGCTACTACGTTTGTTTCGCCTGCATTTGAAGCTATATCACTTATATCGCAAGTATCTGATGCAAGTCATTTGAGTCGCATGGATTTGAAGCTAAACCTTACAAATCGCATTGGTTTGAAGCTAAATCGTGCACATCGCATTGGTTTGAAGCTAAATCATGTGTTTAGCATGGATTTGATTCTAACTCGTTTGTCTCCCCTGCATTTGAAGCTATTTTATATATATTGCAAGTATCTGAGGCTAAATCATTTGTTTCGCTTGGATTTGAAGCTAAACCATCTACATCGCATTGATTTGAAACTAAATCATGTGTTTTGCATGGATTTGATGCTTACTCGTTTGTTTCCCCTGCATTTGAAGCTATGTCAGTTATATCGCAAGTATCTGATGCTAAATCATTTGTTTCGCATGGATTTGAGGCTAATCCTTCCACTTCACATGGATTTAAAGCTAAATGATGTGTACCTAATGTATTTTTAAGCTAACTCGTTTGATTCGTCTGCATTTGATGCTACATCACTTATATCGCAAGCATCTGAACCTAAATCATTTGTTTCGCATGGATTTGTAGCTAAACCTTCTACATCGCATTGATTTGAAGCTAAATCATTTGTTTCGCATGGATTTGTAGTTAAACCTTCTAAATCGTATCGATTTGATGCTAAATGATATGTATCGCATGGATTTTGAAGCTATCCCGTTTGATTCGTCTGCATCTGCAGCTATATCACTTATATCACAAGTGTTTGAAGCTAAATCATTTGTTTCGCATGGATTTGAATCTGAACCTTCTACATCGCATTGATTTGAAGCTAAATCATGTGTTTCGCTTGGATTTGAAGCTAAACCTTCCACATCGCATTGATTTGAAGCTAAATCATGTGTTTCGCTTGGATTTGAAGCTAAACCTTCTACATCGCATTGATTTGAAGATAAATCATGTGTTTGGCTTGGATTTCATGCTAACTCGTTCGTTTCGCCTGCATATGAAGCTATATCATTTGTGTCTCATGGATTTGAAGCTAAACCTTCTACATAGCATTGATTTGCAGCTAAATCGTGTGTTTCGCATGGATTTGAAGCTAACTCGTTTGTTTTCAGATATCCCAAGTGTTTGAAGCTCAATCATTTGCTTCGCATGTATTTGAAGCTAATCCTTCTACATCGCATTGATTTGAAGCTAAATTGTGTGTTTCGCATGGATTCGGAGCTAACTCGTTTGTTTCCCCTGCATTTGAAGCTATATCGCTTATATCGCAAGTATCTGAATCTAAATCATTTGTGTCACATGGATTTGTAGCAAAACTTTTTACATAGCATCGATTTGCAGCTAAATCATGTGATTCGCTTGGATTTAAAGCTAACTCGTTTGTTTCCCCTGCATTTGAAGCTATATCACTTATATCGCAAGTATCTAAAGCTAAATCATTTGTTTCGCATGGATTTGAAGCTAAACGTTCTACATAGCATTGATTTGCAGCTAAATGATGTGTTTCGCTTGGATATGAAGCTATCTCGTTTGTTTCCGTCTGCATTTGAAGCTATCTCACTTGTACCGCAAGTATCTGAAGCTAAATCATTTGTTTCGCATGGATTTGAACCAAAATCTTCATACATCGCATTGCTTTGAAGCTTAATCATGTGTTTTGCTTGGATTTGAAGCTAACTCGTTTGTTTCCCCTGCATTTGAAGCTATATCACTTATATCGCAAGTATCTGATGCTAAATCATTTGCTTCGCATGTTTTGAAGCTAATCATTCTACACCGCATTGATTTGAAGCTAAATCATGTGTTTCGCATGGATTTGAAGCTAATTCGTTAGTTTCGTCTGCATTTGAAGCTATATCACTTATATCGCTAGTATCTGAAGCTATATCATTTGTGTCTCATGGATTTGAAGCTAAACCTTCTACATCGCATTGATTTGAATTTAAATCATGTGTTTCGCTTGGATTTGAAGCTAAACCTTCTACATCGCATTGATTGGAAGCTAAATCATGTGATTCGCTTGGATTTAAAGCTAACTCGTTTGTTTCCCCTGCATTTGAAGCTATATCACTTATATCGCAAGTATCTAAAGCTAAATCATTTGTTTCGCATGGATTTGAAGCTAAACGTTCTACATAGCATTGATTTGCAGCTAAATCATGTGTTTCGCTTGGATATGAAGCTAACTCGTTTGTTTCCGTCTGCATTTGAAACTATATCACTTATATCCCAATTTTGAAGCTAAATCATTTGTTTCGAATGGATTTGAAGCTAATCATTCTACATCGTATTGATTTAAAGCTAAGTCATATGTTTCGCATGGATATGAAGCTATCTTGTTTGTTTCCGTCTGCATTTGAAGCTATCTCACTTGTACCGCAAGTATCTGAAGCTAAATCATTTGTGTCGCAAGGATTTGAAGCTAATCCTTCTACATAGCATTGATTTGAAGCTTAATCATGTGTTTCGCATGGATTTGAAGCTAACTCGTTTGTTTTCTGCATTTGAAGCTATATCACATATATCCCAAGTGTTTGAAGCTCAATCATTTGCTTCGCATGGATTTGAAGCTAAACCTTCTACATCGCATTGATTTGAAGATAAATTATGTGTTTCGCATGGATTTGAAGGTAACTCGTTAGTTTCGCCTGCATTTGAAGCTATATCACTTATATCGAAAGTATCTGAACCTTAATCATTTGTTTCGCATGGATTTGAATCTAAGCCTTCTATTTCGCATAGTTTTAAAGATAAATGATGTGTATCGCACGGATGTTGAAGCTATCCCGTTTGATTCGTCTGCATTTGAAGCTATATCACATATATTCCAAGCGTTTGAAGCTAAATCATTTGTTTCGCATGGATTTGAAGCTATATCACTTATATCCCAAGCGTTTGAAAGTAAATCATTTGTTTCGCATGGATTTGAAGCTAAACCTTCATACATCGCATTGCTTTGCAGCTAAATCATATGTTTCGCATGGATATGAAGCTATCTTGTTTGTTTCCGTCTGCATTTGAAGCTATCTCACTTGTACCGCAAGTATCTGAAGCTAAATCATTTGTGTCGCAAGGATTTGAAGCTAATCCTTCTACATAGCATTGATTTGAAGCTTAATCATGTGTTTCGCATGGATTTGAAGCTAACTCGTTTGTTTTCTGCATTTGAAGCTATATCACATATATCCCAAGTGTTTGAAGCTCAATCATTTGCTTCGCATGGATTTGAAGCTAAACCTTCTACATCGCATTGATTTGAAGATAAATTATGTGTTTCGCATGGATTTGAAGGTAACTCGTTAGTTTCGCCTGCATTTGAAGCTATATCACTTATATCGAAAGTATCTGAACCTTAATCATTTGTTTCGCATGGATTTGAATCTAAGCCTTCTATTTCGCATAGTTTTAAAGATAAATGATGTGTATCGCACGGATGTTGAAGCTATCCCGTTTGATTCGTCTGCATTTGAAGCTATATCACATATATTCCAAGCGTTTGAAGCTAAATCATTTGTTTCGCATGGATTTGAAGCTATATCACTTATATCCCAAGCGTTTGAAAGTAAATCATTTGTTTCGCATGGATTTGAAGCTAAACCTTCATACATCGCATTGCTTTGCAGCTAAATCATGTGATTCGCTTGGATTTGATGCTAACTCGTTTGTTTCGTCTGCATTTGAAGCTATATCAATTGTATCGCAAGTATCCGAAGATAAATCATTTGTTTCGCATGGATTTCAAGCTAAACCTTCTAAATCGCATTGATTTAATGCTGAATCGTGTGTTTCGCATGGATTTGAAGCTAACTCGTTTCTTTTCTGCATTTGAAGCTATATCACATATGTCCCAAGTGATTGAAGCTCAATCATTTGCTTCGCATGGATTTGAAGCTAATCCTTCTACATCGCATTGATTTGAAGCTAAATCATGTGATTTGCTTGGATTGGAAGCTAACTCGTTTGCTTCGTCTGCATTTGAAGCAGTATCACTTATATCGCAAGTATCTGAATCTAAATCATTTGTGTCTCATGGATTTGAAGCAAAACCTTTTAAATAGCATTGATTTGCAGCTAAATCATGTGATTCGCTTGGATTTAAAGCTAACTCGTTGGTTTCCCCTGCATTTGAAGCTATATCACTTATATCGCAAGTATCTAAAGCTAAATCATTTGTTTCGCATGGATTGGAAGCTAAACCTTCTACTTCGCATTGATTTAAAGCTAAATCATGTGTTTCGCTTCGATTGGATGCTAACTCGTTTGTTTCGTCTGCATTTCAAGCTGTATCACTTATATCGCAAGTATCTGAATCTAAATCAGTTGTGTCTCATGGATTTGAAGCAAAACCTTCTACATCGCATTGATTTGCAGCTAAATCATGTGTTTCGCATGGATTTGAAGCTATCTCGTTTGTTTCGTCTGAATTTGATGCTATATCACTTATATCCCAAGCGTTTGAAAGCAAATCATTTGTTTCGCATGGATTTGAAGCTAAACCTTCATACATGGCATTGCTTTGAAGCTAAATCATGTGATTCGCTTGGATTTGAAGCTGACTCGTTTGTTTCGTCTGCATTTGAAGCTATCTTACTTGTACCGCAAGTATCTGAAGCTAAATCATTTGTGTCGCAAGGATTTGAAGCTAATCCTTCTACATAGCATTGATTTGAAGCTTAATCATGTGTTTCGCATGGATTTGAAGCTAACTAGTTAGCTTCAACTGCATTTGAAGCTATATCACTTATATCGCTAGTATCTGAAGCTAAATCATTTGTTTCGCATGGATTTGAACCTAAACCTTCATACATCGCATTGCTTTGAAGCTTAATCATGTGTTTTGCATGGATTTGGAGCTAACTCGTTTGTTTCCCCTGCATTTGAAGCTATATCGCTTATATCGCAAGTATCTGAATCTAAATCATTTGTGTCACATGGATTTGTAGCAAAACCTTTTACATAGCATCGATTTGCAGCTAAATCATGTGATTCGCTTGGATTTAAAGCGAACTCGTTTGTTTCCCCTGCATTTGAAGCTATATCACTTATATCGCAAGTATCTAAAGCTAAATCATTTGTTTCGCATGGATTTGAAGCTAAACGTTCTACATAGCATTGATTTGCAGCTAAATCATGTGTTTCGCTTGGATATGAAGCTAACTCGTTTGTTTCCGTCTGCATTTGAAACTATATCACTTATATCCCAATTTTGAAGCTAAATCATTTGTTTCGAATGGATTTGAAGCTAATCCTTCTACATCGTATTGATTTAAAGCTAAGTCATGTGTTTCGCTTGGATATGAAGCTATCTTGTTTGTTTCCGTCTGCATTTGAAGCTATCTTACTTGTACCGCAAGTATCTGAAGCTAAATCATTTGTGTCGCAAGGATTTGAAGCTAATCCTTCTACATAGCATTGATTTGAAGCTTAATCATGTGTTTCGCATGGATTTGAAGCTAACTCGTTAGCTTCAACTGCATTTGAAGCTATATCACTTATATCGCTAGTATCTGAAGCTAAATCATTTGTTTCGCATGGATTTGAACCAAAATCTTCATACATCGCATTGCTTTGAAGCTTAATCATGTGTTTTGCTTGGATTTGAAGCTAACTCGTTTGTTTCCCCTGCATTTGAAGCTATATCACTTATATCGCAAGTATCTGATGCTAAATCATTTGCTTCGCATGTTTTGAAGCTAATCATTCTACACCGCATTGATTTGAAGCTAAATCATGTGTTTCGCATGGATTTGAAGCTAATTCGTTAGTTTCGTCTGCATTTGAAGCTATATCACTTATATCGCTAGTATCTGAAGCTATATCATTTGTGTCTCATGGATTTGAAGCTAAACCTTCTACATCGCATTGATTTGAATTTAAATCATGTGTTTCGCTTGGATTTGAAGCTAAACCTTCTACATCGCATTGATTGGAAGCTAAATCATGTGTTTCGCTTGGATTTGAAGCTAAACCTTCTACATCGTATCGATATGAAGCAAAATGATATGTATCGCATGGCTTTTGAAGCTACCCCGTTTGAATCGTCTGCATTTGCAGTTATATCACTTATATCACAAGTGTTTGAAGCTAAATCATTTGTTTCGCATGGATTTGAAGCTAAACCTTCTATATCGCATTCATTTGAAGCTAAATCATGTGTTTCGCTTGGATTTGAAGCTAACTCGTTCGTTTCGCCTGCATTTTATGCTATATCACATATATCGCAAGCGTTTGGAGCTAAATCATTTGTTTCGCATGGATTTGAAGCTAAACCTTCTACATCGCATTGATTTTCAGATAAATCGTGTGTTTTGCATGGCTTTGAAGCTAACTCGTTTGTTTCGTCTGCATTTGAAGCTGTATCACATATATCCCAAGTGTTTGAAGCTCAATCATTTGCTTCGCATGGATTTGAAGCTAAACCTTCTACATCGCATTGATTTTCAGATAAATCGTGTGTTTTGCATGGCTTTGAAGCTAACTCGTTTTTTCGTCTGCATTCGAAGCTATATCACATATATCCCAATTGTTTGAAGCTCAATCATTTGCTTCGCATGGATTTGAAGCTAATCCATCTACATCGCATTGATTTAAAGCTAAATCGTGTGTTTCGCTTGGATTGGAAACTAGCTCGTTTATTTCGTCTGCATTTGAAGCAATATCACTTATATCGCAAGTATCTGAAGCTAAATCATTGGTTTCCCATGGATTTGAAGCTAAACCTTCTACATCGCATTGATTTGCAGATAAATCGTGTGTTTTGCATGGATTTGAAACTAACTCGTTTGTTTCGTCTGCATTTGAAGCTATATCACATATATCCCAAGTGTTTCAAGCTCAATCATTTGCTTCGCATGGATTTGAAGCTAATCCTTCTACATCGCATTGATTTGAAGCTAAATCATGAGTTTCGCATGGATTTGAAGCTAACTCGTTTGTTTCGTCTGCACTTGACGCTATGTCACTTATATCGCAAGTGTCTGAAGCTAAATCATTGGTTTCGCATGGATATGAAGCTAAATCTTCTGCATCGCATTAATATTAACTAAATCATGTGTTTCACATGGAATTGTAACTAACTGGTTTGTTTCGTCTGCATTTGGAGTTGTGCCACTTATATCGCAAGTATCTGAAGCTAAATCATTGGTTTCGCATGCATTTGAACCTAAACATTCTACATCGCATAGATTTGAAGCTAGATCGTTTGTTTCGACTGCATTTGAAGCTATATTACTTATATCGCAAGTATCTGAAGCTAAATCATATGTTTCGCTTGGATTTGAAGCTAATCCATCTACATCGCATTGTTTTAAAGCTAAATCGTGTGTTTCGCTTGGATTGGAAACTAACTCGTTTGTTTCGTCTGCATTTGAAGCTATATCACTTGTATCCCAAGTGTTTGAAGCTAAATCATTTGTTTCGCATGGATTTGAAGCTAAACCTTCTACATCGGATTGATTTGAAGATAAATCATGGGTTTCGCTTGGATATGATTCTAACTCGTTTGTTTAGTCTGCATTTGAGCTAATCACTTATATAGCAAGTATCTGAAGCTAAATCATTTGTGTCGCATGGATTTGAAGCTAAGCCTTCTACATCGCAATGATTTGAAGCTAAGTCATGTGTTTCGCATGGATTTGAAGCTAACTCGTTTGTTTCGCATGCATTTTATGCTAAATCATGTTTATCACATGTATCTGAAGCTAATCCATTTGTGTCGCATGGATTTGAAGCTAAACCTTCTACATAGCATTGGTTTGAAGCTTAATCATGTGCTTTGCTTGGATTTGAAGCTAACTCGTTTGTTTCAACTGCATTTGAAGCTATGTCACTTATATCGCAAGTATCTGACGTTAAATCAATTGTTTCGCATGAATTTGAAGCTAAACCTACTATATCGCATTGATTTGTAGCTAAGTCATGTGTTTCGCATGGATTTGAAGTTAACTCGTTTGTTTCGTCTGCATTTGAAGCTATATCACTTATATCGCAAGTATCTGAAGCTGAATCATTTGTGTCGCATGGTTTTGAAGCTAAACCTTCTTCATCGAATAGATTTGAAGCTAACTCGTTTGTTTCGTCCTCATTTGAATCTATATCACATATATCGCAAGTATTTGAGGAAAAATCATGTGTTTTGCATGGATTTGAAGCTAACTCTTTTGTTTATCCTTCATTTGAAGGTATATCGCTTTTATCGCAAGTATCTGAAGCTAAATTATTTGTTTCGCATGGATTTGAAGCTAAACCTTCTACATCGCATTGATTTGCTGCTAAATCATGTGCTTCGCTTGGATTTGAAGGTAAATCTTCTACATCGCATTGATTTGAAGCTAAATAATGTGTTCCGCTTGGATTTGAAGTTAACTCGTTTGTTCCTACTGCATTTGAAGCTGTATCACTTATATCCCAAGTGTTTGAAGCTAAATCATTTGTTTCGCATTGATTTGAAGCTAAACCTTCTACATCGGATTGATTTGAAGCTAAATCATGTGTTTCGCTCGGATATGAAGCTAACTCGATTGATTCGTCTGCATTTGAAGCTATATCACTTATATCCCAAGTGTTTGAAGCTAAACCATTTGTGTCGCATGGATTTGAAGCTAAACCTTCTACATAGCATTGATTTAAAGCTTAATCATGTGCTTTGCTTGGATTTGAAGCTAACTCGTTTGTTTCGACTGCATTTGAAGCTATGTCACTTATATCCCAAGTGTTTGAAGCTAAATCATTTGTTACGCATGGATTTGAAGCTAAACCTTCTACATCGGATTGATTTGAAGATAAATCATGGGTTTCGCTTGGATATGAATCTAACTAGTTTGTTTAGTCTGCATTTGAAGCTATGTCACTTATATCCCAAGTGTTTGAAGCTAAATCATTTGTTACGCATGGATTTGAAGCTAAACCTTCTACATCGGATTGATTTGAAGATAAATCATGGGTTTCGCTTGGATATGAATCTAACTCGTTTGTTTAGTCTGCATTTGAAGCTATGTCACTTATATCGCAAGTATCTGAAGCTGAATGATTTGTTTCGCATGGATTTGAAGATAAGCCTTCTACATCGCATTGATTTGAAGCTTAATCATGTGTTTCGCATGGATTTGAAGCTAACTCGTTTGTTTCCTCTGCATTTGAAGCTATGTCACTTATATCACAAGTATCTGAAGCTAAATCATTTGCTTCGTATGGATTTGAAGCTAAACGTTCTACATCGTATTGATTTGAAGCTGAATCATTTGTTTTGCATGGATTTGAAGCTAAGCCTTCATACATCGCATTGCTTTGAAGCTAAATCATGTGATTCGCATGGATTTGAATCTAACTCGTCTGTTTCGTCTGCATTTGAAGCTATATCACTTACATGCCAAGCGTTTGAAAGTAAATTATTTGTTTCGCCTGGATTTGAAATTAAACCTTCCAAATCGCACTGATTTGAAGCTAAATCGTGTGATTCGCTTGGATTTGAAGTTAACTCGTTTGTTTCCCCTGCATTTGAAACTATATCACTTATATCACAACTATCTGATGTTAAATCATTTGTTTCGCATGGATTTGAAGCAAAGCCTTCTACATCGCATTGAATTGAAGCTTCATCATGTGTTTTGCATGATTTTGAAGCTAACTCGTTTGTTTCTCCGGCATTTGAATCTATATCACTTATATCGCATGTATCTGATGCTAAATCATTTGTTTCGCATGGATTTGAAGCTAAACCTTCTTCATCGAATAGATTTGAAGCTAACTCGTTTGTTTCGTCCTCATTTGAATCTATATCACATATATCGCAAGTATTTGAGGAAAAATCATGTGTTTTGCATGGATTTGAAGCTAACTCTTTCGTTTATCCTTCATTTGAAGGTATATCGCTTTTATCGCAAGTATCTGAAGCTAAATTATTTGTTTCGCATGGATTTGAAGCTAAACCTTCTACATCGCATTGATTTGCTGCTAAATCATGTGCTTCGCTTGGATTTGAAGGCAAATCTTCTACATCGCATTGATTTGAAGCTAAATAATGTGTTCCGCTTGGATTTGAAGTTAACTCGTTTGTTCCTACTGCATTTGAAGCTGTATCACTTATATCCCAAGTGTTTGAAGCTAAATCATTTGTTTCGCATTGATTTGAAGCTAAACCTTCTACATCGGATTGATTTGAAGCTAAATCATGTGTTTCGCTCGGATATGAAGCTAACTCGATTGATTCGTCTGCATTTGAAGCTATATCACTTATATCCCAAGTGTTTGAAGCTAAATCATTTGTGTCGCATGGATTTGAAGCTAAGCCTTCTACTTCGCAATGATTTGAAGCTAAGTCATGTGTTTCGCATAGATTTGAAGCTAACACGTTTGTTTCGCATGCATTTTAAGGTAAATCATGTTTATCACATGTATCTGAAGCTAAACCATTTGTGTCGCATGGATTTGAAGCTAAACCTTCTACATAGCATTGATTTAAAGCTTAATCATGTGCTTTGCTTGGATTTGAAGCTAACTCGTTTGTTTCGACTGCATTTGAAGCTATGTCACTTATATCCCAAGTGTTTGAAGCTAAATCATTTGTTACGCATGGATTTGAAGCTAAACCTTCTACATCGGATTGATTTGAAGATAAATCATGGGTTTCGCTTGGATATGAATCTAACTCGTTTGTTTAGTCTGCATTTGAAGCTATGTCACTTATATCGCAAGTATCTGATGTTAAATCATTTGTTTCGCATGGATTTGAAGGTAATCCTTCTACATCGCATCGATTTGCAGCTAAATCATGTCAATCGCATAGATTTGAAGCTAACTCGTTCGTTTCGCCTGCATTTGTAGATATATCATTTATATCGCAAGTATTTGAAGCTAAATCATTTGTTCCGCATGGATTTGAAGCTAAGCATTCTACTTCGAATTGATTTGAAGCTAAATCATGTGTATCGCATGGATTTTGAAGCTAACTCGATTGATTCGTCTGCATTTGAAGCTATATCACTTATATCGCAAGTATCTTATGCTAAATCAATTGTTTCTCATGGATTTGAAGCTAAACTTTCTACATCGCATTGATTTGCTGCTAAATCATGTGCTTCGCTTGGATTTGAAGGTAAACTTTATACATCGCATTGATTTGAAGCTAAATAATGTGTTCCGCTTGGATTTGAAGTTAACTCGTTTGTTTCGACTGCATTTGAAGCTATATCACTTATATCCCAAGTGTTTGAAGCTAAATCATTTGTTTCGCATTGATTTGAAGCTAAACCTTCTACATCGCATTGATTTGAAGCTAAATAATGTGTTCCGCTTGGATTGGAAACTAACTCGTTTGTTTCGTCTGCATTTGAAGCTATATCACTTATATCCCAAGTGTTTGAAGCTGAATCATTTGTTTCGCATGGATTTGAAGCTAAACCTTCTACATCGGATTGATTTGAAGATAAATCATGGGTTTCGCTTGGATATGAATCTAACTCGTTTGTTTAGTCTGCATTTGAGCTAATCACTTATATAGCAAGTATCTGAAGCTAAATCATTTGTGTCGCATGGATTTGAAGCTAAGCCTTCTACATCGCAATGATTTGAAGCTAAGTCATGTGTTTCGCATGGATTTGAAGCTAACTCGTTTGTTTCGCATGCATTTTAAGTTAAATCATGTTTATCACATGTATCTGAAGCTAAACCATTTGTGTCGCATGGATTTGAAGCTAAACCTTCTACATAGCATTGGTTTGAAGCTTAATCATGTGCTTTGCTTGGATTTGAAGCTAACTCGTTTGTTTCGTCTGCATTTGAAGCTATATCACTTATATCGCAAGTATCTGAATCTAAATCATTTGTGTCTCATGGATTAGAAGCCAAACCTTCTACATCGCATTGATTTGAAGCTAAATAATGTGTTCCGCTTGGATTGGAAACTAACTCGTTTGTTTCGTCTGCATTTGAAGCTATATCACTTATATCCCAAGTGTTTGAAGCTAAATCATTTGTTTCGCATGGATTTGAAGCTAAACCTTCTACATCGGATTGATTTGAAGATAAATCATGGGTTTCGCTTGGATATGAATCTAATTCGTTTGTTTAGTCTGCATTTGAGCTAATCACTTATATAGCAAGTATCTGAAGCTAAATCATTTGTGTCGCATGGATTTGAAGCTAAGCCTTCTACATCGCAATGATTTGAAGCTAAGTCATGTGTTTCGCATGGATTTGAAGCTAACTCGTTTGTTTCGCATGCATTTTAAGCTAAATCATGTTTATCACATGTATCTGAAGCTAAACCATTTGTGTCGCATGGATTTGAAGCTAAACCTTCTACATAGCATTGGTTTGAAGCTTAATCATGTGCTTTGCTTGGATTTGAAGCTAACTCGTTTGTTTCGTCTGCATTTGAAGCTATATCACTTATATCGCAAGTATCTGAATCTAAATCATTTGTGTCTCATGGATTTGAAGCCAAACCTTCTACATCGTATTGATTTGCAGCTAAATCATGTGTTTCGCATGGAATTGAAGCTAACTGGTTTGATCGTCTGCATTTGAAGCAATATCACTTAAATCGCAAGTATCTGAAGCTAAATCATTGGTTTCGCATGGATTTGAAGCTAAACCTTCTACATCGCATTGATTTTCAGATAAATCGTGTGTTTTGCATGGCTTTGAAGCTAACTCGTTTGTTTCGTCTGCATTTGAAGCTATATCACATATATCCCAAGTGCTTGAAGCTCAATCATATGCTTCGCATGGATTTGAAGCTAATCCATCTACATCGCATTGTTTTAAAGCTAAATCGTGTGTTTCGCTTGGATTTGAAGCTAACTCGTTTGTTTCGACTGCATTTGAAGCTATGTCACTTATATCGCAAGTATCTGATGTTAAATCAATTGTTTCGCATGAATTTGAAGCTAAACCTACTATATCGCATTGATTTGTAGCTAAGTCATGTGTTTCGCATGGATTTGAAGTTAACTCGTTTGTTTCGTCTGCATTTCAAGCTATATCACTTATATCGCAAGTATCTGAAGCTGAATCATTTGTGTCGCATGGTTTTGAAGCTAAACCTTCTTCATCGAATAGATTTGAAGTTAACTCGTTTGTTTCTTCTGCATTTGAAGCTATATCACTTATATCGCAAGTATCTGAATCTGAATCATTTGTGTCGCATGGTTTTGAAGCTAAACCTTCTTCATCGAATAGATTTGAAGCTAACTCGTTTGTTTCGTCCTCATTTGAATCTATATCACATATATCGCAAGTATTTGAAGAAAAATCATGTGTTTTGCATGGATTTGAAGCTAACTATTTTGTTTATCCTTAATTTGAAGGTATATCGCTTTTATCGCAAGTATCTGAAGCTAAATTATTTGTTTCGCATGGATTTGAAGCTAAACCTTCTACATCGCATTGATTTGCTGCTAAATCATGTGCTTCGCTTGGATTTGAAGGTAAATCTTCTACATCGCATTGATTTGAAGCTAAATAATGTGTTCCGCTTGGATTTGAAGTTAACTCGTTTGTTTCGACTGCATTTGAAGCTATATCACATATATCCCAAGTGTTTGAAGCTCAATCATTTGCTTCGCATGGATTTGAAGCTAATCCATCTACATCGCATTGTTTTAAAGCTAAATCGTGTGTTTCGCTTGGATTGGAAACTAACTCGTTTGTTTCGTCTGCATTTGAAGCTATATCACTTATATCCCAAGTGTTTGAAGCTAAATCATTTGTTTCGCATGGATTTGAAGCTAAACCTTCTACATCGGATTGATTTGAAGATAAATCATGGGTCTCGCTTGGATATGAATCTAACTCGTTTGTTTAGTCTGCATTTGAGCTAATCACTTATATAGCAAGTATCTGAAGCTAAATCATTTGTGTCGCATGGATTTGAAGCTAAGCCTTCTACATCGCAATGATTTGAAGCTAAGTCATGTGTTTCGCATGGATTTGAAGCTAACTCGTTTGTTTCGCATGCATTTTAAGCTAAATCATGTTTATCACATGTATCTGAAGCTAATCCATTTGTGTCGCATGGATTTGAAGCTAAACCTTCTACATAGCATTGGTTTGAAGCTTAATCATGTGCTTTGCTTGGATTTGAAGCTAACTCGTTTGTTTCGACTGCATTTGAAGCTATGTCACTTATATCGCAAGTATCTGATGTTAAATCAATTGTTTCGCATGAATATGAAGCTAAACCTACTATATCGCATTGATTTGTAGCTAAGTCATGTGTTTCGCATGGATTTGAAGTTAACTCGTTTGTTTCGTCTGCATTTCAAGCTATATCACTTATATCGCAAGTATCTGAAGCTGAATCATTTGTGTCGCATGGTTTTGAAGCTAAACCTTCTTCATCGAATAGATTTGAAGCTAACTCGTTTGTTTCGTCCTCATTTGAATCTATATCACATATATCGCAAGTATTTGAGGAAAAATCATGTGTTTTGCATGGATTTGAAGCTAACACTTTTGTTTATCCTTCATTTGAAGGTATATCGCTTTTATCGCAAGTATCTGAAGCTAAATTATTTGTTTCGCATGGATTTGAAGCTAAACCTTCTACATCGCATTGATTTCCTGCTAAATCATGTGCTTCGCTTGGATTTGAAGGTAAATCTTCTACATCGCATTGATTTGAAGCTAAATAATGTGTTCCGCTTGGATTTGAAGTTAACTCGTTTATTCCGACTGCATTTGAAGCTGTATCACTTATATCCCAAGTGTTTGAAGCTAAATCATTTTTTTCGCATTGATTTGAAGCTAAACCTTCTACATCGGATTGATTTGAAGCTAAATCATGTGTTTCGCTCGGATATGAAGCTAACTCGATTGATTCGTCTGCATTTGAAGCTATATCACTTATATCCCAAGTGTTTGAAGCTAAATCATTTGTGTCGCATGGATTTGAAGCTAAGCCTTCTACTTCGCAATGATTTGAAGCTAAGTCATGTGTTTCGCATAGATTTGAAGCTAACACGTTTGTTTCGCATGCATTTTAAGGTAGATCATGTTTATCACATGTATCTGAAGCTAAACCATTTGTGTCGCATGGATTTGAAGCTAAACCTTCTACATAGCATTGATTTAAAGCTTAATCATGTGCTTTGCTTGGATTTGAAGCTAACTCGTTTGTTTCGACTGCATTTGAAGCTATGTCACTTATATCCCAAGTGTTTGAAGCTAAATCATGTGTTACGCATGGATTTGAAGCTAAACCTTCTACATCGGATTGATTTGAAGATAAATCATGGGTTTTGCTTGGATATGAATCTAACTCGTTTGTTTAGTCTGCATTTGATGCTATGTCACTTATATCGCAAGTATCTGATGTTAAATCATTTGTTTCGCATGGATTTGAAGGTAATCCTTCTACATCGCATCGATTTGCAGCTAAATCATGTCAATCGCATAGATTTGAAGCTAACTCGATTGATTCGTCTGCATTTGAAGCTATATCACTTATATCGCAAGTATCTTAAGCTAAATCAATTGTTTCTCATGGATTTGAAGCTAAACTTTCTACATCGCATTGATTTGCTGCTAAATCATGTGCTTCGCTTGGATTTGAAGGTAAACTTTCTACATCGCATTGATTTGAAGCTAAATAATGTGTTCCGCTTGGATTTGAAGTTAACTCGTTTGTTTCGACTGCATTTGAAGCTATATCACTTATATCCCAAGTGTTTGAAGCTAAATCATTTGTTTCGCATTGATTTGAAGCTAAACCTTCTACATCGCATTGATTTGAAGCTAAATAATGTGTTCCGCTTGGATTTGAAGTTAACTCGTTTGTTTCGACTGCATTTGAAGCTATATCACTTATATCCCAAGTGTTTGAAGCTAAATCATTTGTTTCGCATTGATTTGAAGCTAAACCTTCTACATCGGATTGATTTGAAGCTAAATCATGTGTTTCGCTCGGATATGAAGCTAACTCGAATGATTCGTCTGCATTTGAAGCTATATCACTTATATCCCAAGTGTTTGAAGCTAAATCATTTGTGTCGCATGGATTTGAAGCTAAGCGTTCTACTTCGCAATGATTTGAAGCTAAGTCATGTGTTTCGCATAGATTTGAAACTAACACGTTTGTTTCGCATGCATTTTAAGGTAAATCATGTTTATCACATGTATCTGTAGCTAAACCATTTGTGTCACATGGATTTGAAGCTAAACCTTCTACATAGCATTGATTTAAAGCTTAATCATGTGCTTTGCTTGGATTTGAAGCTAACTCGTTTGTTTCGCCTGCATTTGAAGCTATGTCACTTATATCCCAAGTGTTTGAAGCTAAATCATTTGTTTCGCGTGGATTTGAAGCTAAACCTTCTACATCGCATTGATTTGAAGATAAATTATGTGTTTCGCATGGATTTGAAGGTAACTCGTTAGTTTCGCCTGCATTTGAAGCTATATCACTTATATCGCAAGTATCTGCTGCAAGTCATTTGTGTCGCATGGATTTGAAGCTAAACCTTACACATCGCATTGGTTTGAAACTAAATCTTGCACATCGCATTGGTTTGAAGCTAAACCTTCCACATCGCATTGTCTTAAAGCTAAATAATGTGTTTCGTATGGAGTTGAAGCTAGCACGTTTGTTTCGTCTGCATTTGAAGTTATATCACTTATATCGCAAGTATCTGAAGCTGAATCATTTGTTTCGCATTGATTTGAAGATAATCCTTCTACTTCGCATTGATTTGAAGCTAAATCATGTGTTTTGCATGGATTTGAAGCTAAATCATGTGTTTCGCATGGATTTGAAGCTAACTCGTTTCTTTCGCCTGCATTTGAAGCTGTTTCATTTATACCGCAAGTATTTGAAAGTAAATCATTTGTTTCGCATGGATTTGAAGCTAAACCTTCTATATCGCATTGATTTGAAGCTAAATCATTTGTTTTGCATGGATTTGATGCTAACTCGTTTGTTTCTCCTGCATTTGAAACAACATCACTTATATCCCAAGTGTTTGAAGCGAAATCATTTGATTCGCATGGATTTGAAGCTAAGCCTTCTACTTCGTATTGATTTGAAGCTAAATCATGTGTTTCGCTTGGATTTGAAGCAATACCTTCTACATCGCTTTGATTTGAAGCTAAATCATGTGTTTTGCATGGATTTGATGCTAACTCGTTTGTTTCCCCTGCATTTGAAGCTATTTCAGTTATATCGCAAGTATCTGATGCTAAATCATGTGTGTTGCTTGGATTTGAAGCTAAGCCTTCTACTTCACGTGGATTTAAAGCTAAATGATATGTATCGCATGGATTTTGAAGCTATCCCGTTTGATTCGTCTGCATTTGCAGCTATATCACTTATATCACAAGTGTTTGAAGCTAAATCATTTGGTTCGCATGGATTTGAATCTAAACCTTCTACATCGCATTGATTTGAAGGTAAATCATGTGTTTCGCTTGGATTTGAAGCTATACCTTCTACATCGCTTTGATTTGAAGCTAAATCATGTGTTTTGCATGGATTTGTTGCTAACTCGTTTGTTTCCCCTGCATTTAAAGCTATGTCAGTTATATCGCAAGTATCTGATGCTAAATCATTTGTTTCGCATGGATTTGAAGCTAAGCCTTCTACTTCACATGGATTTAAAGCTAAATGATGTGTACCGCATGGATTTTTAAGCTAACTCGTATGATTCGTCTGCATTTGATGCTACATTACTTATATCGCAAGCATCTGAACCTAAATCATTTGTTTCGCATGGATTTGTAGCTAAACCTTCTACATCGCATTGATTTGAAGCTAAATCATTTGTTTTGCATGGATGTGAAGCTAAACCTTCTACATCGCATTGATTTGAAGCTAAATCATGTGTTTCGCTTGGATTTGAAGCTAAACCGTCTACGTCGCATTGATTTGAAACTAAATCATGTGTTTTGCATGGATTTGATGCTAACTCGTTTGTTTCCCCTGCATTTGAAGCTACTTCAGTTATATCGCAAGTATCTGAACCTAAATCATTTGTTCAGCATGAATTTGTAGCTAAGCCTTCTACTTCGCATGGATTTAAAGCTAAATGATGTGTACCTGATGGATTTTGAAGCTAACTCGTTTGATTCGTCTGCATTTGATGCTACATCAATTACATCGCAAGCATCTGAACCTAAATCATTTGTTTCGCATGGATTTGTAGCTAAACCTTCTACATCGTATCGATTTGAAGCTAAATGCTATGTATCGCATGGATTTTGAAGCTATCCCATTTATTATTATATCACTTATATCACAAGTGTTTGAAGCTAAATCATTTGTTTCGCATGGATTTGAAACTAAACCTTCTACATCGCATTGATTTGAAGCTAAATCATGTTTTTCGCTTGGATTTGTAGCTATACCTTCTACATCGCTTTGATTTGAAGCTAAATCATGTGTTTTGCATGGATTTGATGCTAACTCGTTTGTTTCCCCTGCATTTGAAGGTATTTTATTAATATCGCAAGTATCTGATGCTAAATCATGTGTTTCACTTGGATTTGAAGCTAAACCTTCTACATCGCATTGATTTGAAGCTAAATCATGTGTTTTGCATGGATTTGATGCTAACTCGTTTGTTTCCCCTGCATTTGAAGCTATGTCAGTTATATCGCAAGTATCTGATGCTAAATCATTTGTTTCGCATGGATTTGTAGCTAAGCCTTCTACTTCACATGGATTTAAAGCTAAATGATGTGTACCGCATGGATTTTTAAGCTAACTCGTTTGATTCGTCTGCATTTGCAGCTATATCACTTATATCACAAGTGTTTGAAGCTAAATCATTTGTTTCGCATGGATTTGAATCTAAACCTTCTACATCGCATTGATTTGAAGCTAAATCATGTGTTACGCTTGGATTTGAAGCTAAACCTTCTACATAGCATTGATTTGAAGCTAAATCATGTGTTTTGCATGGATTTGATACTAACTCGTTTGTTTCCCCTGCATTTGCAGCTATGACAGTTATATCGCAAGTATCTGATGCTAAATCATTTGTTTCGCATGGATTTGAAGCTAAGCCTTCTATTTCGCATGGATTTAAAGCTAAATGATGTGTACCGCATGGATTTTGAAGCTAACTCGTTTGATTCGTCTGCATTTGATGCTACATCACTTATATCCCAAGCATCTGAACCTAAATCATTTGTTTCGCATGGATTTGAAGCTAAACCTTCTACATCGTATTGATTTGAAGCTTAATCATTTGTTTTGCATGGATTTGAAGCTAAACCTTCTACATCGTATTGATTTGAAGCTAAATCATGTGTTTCGCTTGGATTTGAAGCTATACCTTCTACATCGCTTTGATTTGAAGCTAAATCATGTGTTTTGCATGGATTTGAAGCTAACTCGTTCGTTTCGCCTGCATTCGATGCTATATCACTTCTATCGCTAGTATCTGAAGCTAAATCATTTGTTTCGCATGGATTTGAAGCTAAACCTTCTACATCGTATTGATTTGAAGCAGAAACATTTGTTTCGCGTGAATTTGAAGCTAAACCTTCTACATCGCATTGATTTGAAGATAAATCATGTGTTTTGCTTTGATTTCAAGCTAACTCGTCCGTTTAGCCTGCATTTGATGCTATATCACTTATATCGCAAGTATCTGAAGCTGAATCATTTGTTTCGCATTGATTTGAAGCTAAATCATGTGTTTTGCATGGATTTGAAGCTAAATCATGTGTTTCGCATGGATTTGAAGCTAACTCGTTTCTTTCGCATGCATTTGAATCTGTTTCATTTATACCGCAAAAAACTGAAGCTAAATTATTTGTTTCGCATGGATTTGAAGCTAATCCTTCTACATCGCATTGATTGGAAGCTAAATCATGTGTTTCGCATGGATTTGAAGCTAACTCGTTTGTTTCGTCTGCACTTGACGCTATGTCACTTATATCGCAAGTGTTTGAAGCTAAATCATTGGTTTCGCATGGATTTGTAGCTAAACCTTCTACATCGCATTGATTTGAAGCTAAATGATTTGTTTCGCATGGATTTGTAGCTAAACCTTCTACATCGTATCGATTTGAAGCTAAATGATATGTATCGCATGGATTTTGAAGCTATCCCGTTTGTTTGGTCTGCATTTGCAACTATATCACTTATATCGCAAGTATCTGAACCTAAATCATTTGCTTCGGATGGATTTGAAGCTAATCCTTCTACATCGCATTGATTTGAAGCTAAATAATTTGTTCCGCTTGGATTTGAAGTTAACTCGTTTGTTTCGACTGAATTTGAAGCTATATCACTTATATCCCAAGTGTTTGAAGCTAAATCATTTGTTTCGCATGGATTTGAAGCTAAACCTTCTACATCGGATTGATTCGAAGATAAATCATGCGTTTCGCTTGGATATGAATCTAACTCGTTTGTTTAGTCTGCATTTGAGCTAATCACTTATATAGAAAGTATCTGAAGCTAAATCATTTGTGTCGCAAGGATTTGAAGCTAAACCTTCTACATCGCTTTGATTTGAAGCTAAATCATGTGATTCGCTTGGATTGGAAACTAGCTCGTTTATTTCGTCTGCATTTGAAGCTGTATCACTTATATCGCAAGTATCTAAAGCTAAATCATTTGTGTCTAATGGATTAGATGCTAAACCTTCTACATAGCATTGCTTTGGAGCTAAATCATGAGTTTCGCATGGATTTGAAGCTAACTCGTTTCTTTCGTCTGCATTTGAAGCAATATCACATATATCCCAAGTGTTCCAAGCTCAATCACTTGCTACGCATGGATTTGAAGCTAATTCTTCTACATCGCAATGATTTGAAGCTAAATCATGTGATTCGCTTGGATTAGAAGCTAACTCGTTGGTTTCGTCTGCATTTGAAGCTATATAACTTATATCCCAAGTGTTTGAAGCTAAATCATTTGTTTCGCATGGATTTGAAGCAAAACCTTCTACATCGCATTGATTTAAAGCTAAATCATGTGTTTCGCTTGGATTGGAAGCTAACTCGTTTATTTCGTCTGCATTTGTAGCTGTATCACTTATATCGTAAGTATCTGAAGCTAAATCATATGTGTCGCAAGGATTTGAAGCTAAACCTTCTACATAGCAGTGATTTGAAGCTAACTCGTTAGTTTCGTCTGCATTTGAAGCTATATCACTTATATCGCTTGTATCTGAAGCTAAATAGTTTGTTTCGCATGGATTTAAAGCTAAACTTCCTACATCGCATTGATTTGAAGCTAAATCATGTGATTCGCTTGGATATGAATCTAACTCGTTTGTTTAGTCTGCATTTGAGCTAATCACTTATATAGAAAGTATCTGAAGCTAAATCATTTGTGTCGCAAGGATTTGAAGCTAAACCTTCTACATCGCTTTGATTTGAAGCTAAATCATGTGATTCGCTTGGATTGGAAACTAGCTCGTTTATTTCGTCTGCATTTGAAGCTGTATCACTTATATCGCAAGTATCTAAAGCTAAATCATTTGTGTCTAATGGATTAGATGCTAAACCTTCTACATAGCATTGCTTTGGAGCTAAATCATGAGTTTCGCATGGATTTGAAGCTAACTCGTTTCTTTCGTCTGCATTTGAAGCAATATCACATATATCCCAAGTGTTCCAAGCTCAATCACTTGCTACGCATGGATTTGAAGCTAATTCTTCTACATCGCAATGATTTGAAGCTAAATCATGTGATTCGCTTGGATTAGAAGCTAACTCGTTGGTTTCGTCTGCATTTGAAGCTATATAACTTCTATCCCAAGTGTTTGAAGCTAAATCATTTGTTTCGCATGGATTT